>NW_026294424.1:33125972-33341231 GCF_007827085.1 Peromyscus californicus insignis | reverse complement strand
TCCATAAGCCTGAGAAGCTCTAACAAATATTCATTTCATTTTAGAAAAAAAATAAAGACCAAACCTCGCAAACCTCTCCTCCTAATGTTTTATTTTCACTGTTGCCCTTGGTGGCTATGCCTCCTTCTGCTGCACCACTCTCCTGCTCCTGTGCAGTTTTTTCTGAGTTTTCCGTGGCTATCCCATCTGTGGCCACTGCCTGGATCCCATTCATAACTTTTCTTCTCCAACATCATGACAAAGGGAATGATCTGCAACATTCACGGATATATCCCTAGTATGCAGAAATGTCTGGCATCGAGAAGGTACCAAATAAATATTGGTTGCACAGGTGACAAGGAAACTATGCAGGTTAGGCAAATTACTCTGGACACTCAGCCTACTGCTGTATGGATTTGGAAACAGAACCTAGATCTGCCTGTCACACACCATATCCAGATGATGTAAAATAATGGGGAACATTCTTACTTTACTAGTTTCTGAATTCATCTTTCCTTGGAAGCTTTGGCAAATTCACTCATAAAGCTATTTGACTTAATATTTTTCTTAGTAGGATATGTAAAACTTCAAAATTTTATGCAGTTGTATAATTATTCAGGTTATCTGTTCTTTCTGGGTTAGTTTTTCTAAGTTGTAAAGTCTACAAATTTACTTCACATAAGTTTTCACATTTATGGTCAGGAAATTGCTTATCGTCAACTCACAGATGCCAGACTGCCCCTCAGATCAGGGGTTTACTGGAAGAAATAATAGCAAACCTCTACTTACGTTCATGCTCACAAATAGGTTCTGTTTCTAGCAAAGGACAAAATGTGGGCCAAGCGACAGAATAAACAAGGAAGCAGAGGCAGGAAAGTCCTGTGCAAGGCTTCCAGGCATGCCTTCCCCATCAGGGTCATAAGGTGTCTCCAGTCACAAACCACAGACACAGTATGAGACATCTTCACAAAGAGCCCTCTGGAATCCTAGAGTTATTGAACAGTCTGGGGCAGCTTTAGCATTCTTATTAGCATCTTAGTTGCTGACTTTCTCAACATTGCAAGATTTAAGTTCTCAGAATTGCACCAAGCTAGGGTCAGCATTCTTGGTGTTTGGAGATAAGGGAAAAACTCAGAAAGGCAGACATGTTGCTTCCCACTTTCCCATATCTTCAGCATTGTAGCCTTGGTAGTTTGTTCCATTCTTAAAACTGTTTATCTGTGCTAGTAAATTCTGCTTAATCATTATTGCTAGTACTTCAAGTACAAAAATATGTGCTTTCACTGATGTCCTATAATATATTTCATAATATTAGATAACCTGTACTGTGCCATCAAAAACACATTATACAGTTTTATAATAAATATCATAAATTATGTATTTGACATTACTATCAAATTTATATGTTGTCCAGGTTGCTTATTAAATATTATAAAACTTTTTAAAAGAAAAAATCCAGGTTTAATGAGTAACCCATACTCAGAAAGACAAACACGGTATGTACACACTTACATGTGAATACTAGATGTAAAGCAAAGGATAACTAGACTACAACCCACAGCTCCAGAGAAGCTAGGAAACAAGGAGGACCCTAAGAGGGATATACATATCACCTTGGGAAGGGAAAACAGAGGAGATCTCCATGAGTAAACTGGGGGATGAGGGGAGGCAATAGAGGGAAGGGGATGGGGGATGAGAGCATGAGGGAACAGGATGATCCTGTTCTAGGGATCTAGCTAGGGGAGGGACCGGGTAGGAGAGCAATGAAAGAGATATCTTAATAGAAGGAGACATTATGGGATAAGAGAGAAAGCTGGTGATAGAAAAAATCCCCAGGAATCCATAAGGATGACCCCCAGATTAGACTATTAGCAATAGTGGAGAAGGTGCCTGAACTGGCCTATCCTGGTAATCAGATTGGGGAATACCCTAACTGTCATCATAGAGCCTTCATCCCAGTAACTGATGGAAGCAGATTCAGAGATCCACAGCCAAGCACCAGACTGAGCTCCAGGAGTCCAGGTGAAGAGAGAGAAGAGGGATTCTACGAGCAAGGGGGCATCAAGATCGTGATGGGGAAATCTACAGAGACAGCTGAAACAAGCTCAAAGTAACTCATGAACTTTAGACCAACAGCTGTGGAACCTGCATGGTACCAGACTAGATCCTCTGCATACGAAAGACAGTTCTGTAGCTGTGTCTGCTTGAGGGGACCCTGACAGTGTGAACAGGATCTATCCCTGGTGCATGAGCTGGCTTTCTGGATCCTGTTACATATGGTTGGACACCTTACTCATCCTTGAGGCAGAGGGGAGGGGCTTGGTCCTGCCTCGACTGAATGTATCAGGCCTTGCTGTCCCTCCATGGGAGAACTTACCCTTTTGGAGGAGGGGATGATGGGCGGGGTCATGGGGGGGGGTTGGGGGGGAGCTGGAGGAGGAATGAGAGGGGGATCTGTGGTTGGTATATAAAATGAATAAAAAGATCTTTTTAAATAAAAAAAATTTAAAAAAGAAAGAAAAGTCCAGGTTTAATGAGTAAACCACTCCTGGATGATTTTCTGGCCACCAAAGAGGAAGTGGGAGAAGAGACCCAAAAAAACCACATGTCCGTTCTCTGGGGGACAGTTTGGAGTGGTCTTGAGCATCTCTGGGGGAGGAGCCACTGTTTGGAGGGGTCTTCTGAGATGAGGCAGGGTTTGGAGGGAGGGATGGGGGCCTGAGGTGGAACTTCCACCTGTACATCCCAGTCTCTTTGGGGATATGGATGCTGGGTTCATGTCTGGTTACTTCCTGTGGGCATGGACAATGTGGGGAGGGGGAGTCGGAAGTTGGTGGACTCACACTTAGCAGGAGGTATGGGTGAAGAAGCATCCAGTTAAACCGCCATCCTGGAGAGCTCAGGCATCTGTTTCTTGAGGAAGCAGAGGAGGCAAGTTGCTAGAACAAATATTATTAACACCTGCCTTATGAACAGGCTACCCACGGGAGAGTGATCAGATAGGCCCTTGGGACATTTTGGAAAAACCGGAGGGTGGAGGGTCCCAGCTGCTGGACAGACTATGTATCCTGAAGAGGTGCCCACATGAGCCTGGAGAGATGGTTCCAGGATGGAAGTCCCAGGATCTTGGCAGCTGACAGGGTGGGGAGGATCATGGTGTAAGGTCCTGTCCATTGGAGGCTCAAGCCTTCCTTCACTTCCAGGATCATGGTGCTCATGATGGAAGCTCTCAACATTTTCTGGAAGCTGCACATCTCCTACCATATACAATCCTCTGGAAAGGTTGAGAGGGGCCAATAGACTCATTGAACAGCAGCTCTCCAAGCTCTCCATTGAACTCAGGCTATCTTGGCTCTGCCTTCTCCCTATTGCCCTTACCTGCCTCCAGGCCACCCCATGCTCTCCTACAGACCTAAGCTCTTTTGAGCTCCTCTACAGAAGGCCCCTTCGCTCCTCAATCACCACCTCCTGGCCCAAACTCCTCCACTGGCCGGGTACCTTCCCTACTGTTCCCTTCTGAGGTCCCTTCTTCATTCATATGATGACAGCTATCTCCCTGCCCCCACACCAATGAACCCAACTGCTCCCGAACCTGTCCCACTCTCCCCTGAGGGGACCGAGTACTCCTCAAACAGCTAGTTCCTAAGTCTCTTGAGCCCTGATGGATAGGACATTGCATTATAAAATATTTTATTCCAATATATAATATTCTATATATTTAATTTTTTTCTTTTCATTTCATTCTTAATTTTCCTTCTATTAAATAGTCCAAGTTTATTTGATTTGTATTCCTTATGCTGTTCACATTTGTATAAATACTGTATGTGTTTTTTAGAGATAATGTCTTCTTTAACTTCTGGATACACTGTCATAAATATATGTGTTAGACAAATTTATTAATGTTTTCTAATGTTCTGTAGCATCCTTTCTTTTCTGTTAGTTTGCTTGCTTGATTTATGAAATACTAAAAAATACAATGTGTTGAAATCTTTCCTCCGAGGTCAGTTTGTCAATTCCTTCTTGTAGTTCTGTCATTTTTGTTGTAATATTTTGATGATACATCATTCTGTGCACAAACGTTTATCTAAGCACTCTGTGAATCTTTTTTCATTATATTGACACTTATGTCTAGAAATGTACTTTGTCTTAAATTATCTTTTGTTTGGTATGATTGGTTACTGCAGGTAACATTCTTTTTAGTTATTTTTATTTGAATACTTCATCATCTTACCTTATATCATAGTTTTTGGGTACCATTTTTATGACTATATTTGGCAATTTGCTAACTCCTTTGTCTGATTTTATTGAAATATTTTGTTACCTGTCTTTGAAAGCATATTGTCAGGAAAGTTACACAATAACAAAAATTTTGAAAGTTCATCACAAACATTTTGTATTCAATACTTCCAAAATGTTCCATAGAGTATCTGTAGCTGCTGACTTCATCGCAGCAGTGCAAAATGCGTTTGATTCTCTGTCCCTTCACTCCCCCATGACACTAGCACTGTCCAGCTGTTTACTGCAAAGCATTTCTATACAACTTTATAATACCCATTACAATGTGAATGCTGTATAAATAATGGCTATGCTATGTTTATAGAGAAAGGATGGTATAAACACAGTGTCTTTACTGGGTCAATGTGAGTGGAAACTGCTGTTAAGAATAATTTTGATCTCTGATGGGTTTAAATCCATAGCTGAAGAATTCTTGGATGTGACCTGCTGTCTGAAGTGTCAACTGGAGAATCTGTGCCCATTTTGCTTGTGAATAATCTTCACATTCTTTACTTATTTTTAAATTGGAATAATTTTTCTTCATATTTACAACATTTTATTGCCTATTCCAGATGCCAAACCCTTGCATTTGGGATGATATAAATATTCCCTACCAATCTGAAAATTTCTATAAAGTATTTTTGAATGGTGTGAAGCTTTAATTATGCTGGGTGAAAGTCCTGAAGACCCAATATATAGAATTTTTACATATAAGCAAATTTCATATGTTCTACATGTCCTATTATTTGTGTATAAATACTCTCCTATAAAGTTGTTAAATAATGAATAGAAATTCTGCTAAATTTTACATAATCAATTCCATCATCATTTTGACCATGGGTCGGTCATACTTCTGAACACTTATATTTTCTAAGTTAGAAAAAAATTCTGTAATAATATTCTCTATTTATTTTGAAATATATAAAGTCTTTAATGTAGCTATAATTTGGTTTTATGAATATTAGGTAAGGATGATCTTTATTTTTCTCTTCTGAATAAATATATTTTCTCATGGCTGGGGAAATGGCTCAGGCTGTAATGAATTTGATGCATAAGCATGACGGCTTGAGTTTGATCTCAGCACACATGGAAAAAGCCTGGTGTGGTATGTACTTGAAACCCCAGGTGGTGAAGACAGGCAGACGGCTGGCCTCATTGGCTGGAAAATTTAGTCTAATTTACAGGCTCCAGGGCCCAGTAAGAGAGCCTATCTCAAGTAACAAGGAGAAACATTCCTGAGGAATGACACCCAAAGTTGGTCTCTGGCTTCCACATGCCATACATCTGCCCACATGCATGCCTTCAGGCACACATGAACTCACAACGCTGCACTCATATCCACAACCTCCCCACACAAATTTTATCAGTGTTATCTTAAATCATTATTTCTACATTACAATCTGGTGGCCTGTGTATCCAGGGAATACATGTGAATCTGTCCACAGTATCTGCATCTAATTTTACTGGCCCATAAGATTATTCCTGAGGACAAATTAATGTATTATTTTATTGCAACTGTAATGCTTTAGCACCTGATGGGGAGTGTCTCTTTACATTGGCTTTGTTTTTCAGTATTGCTTTAGTGTGTCTGCATTAATACAATTTCATTTTTAATTTCAGCCTTTTCTCTGTACTTATTTCCTCTCTATAAAACTGGAGTTATATTTTCATATATTTCAAACAAATTCAGGTAATTCTACATATTACTTAGAGTCCTTTTTCCTCCTGATCCTTTTCCCAATTTCATCTTATGTGCTTGCAAGGCTGCTAATCACTCTCTTGAATTTCATCATAGTTTATATGTTCCATATTTTAAAAAAACAATTTCTTATTGGCAGCTATTTAGATTGTTTCCAATTTTTCACGATTATAAATTATGCTGCAAAGAAAAGCATTGCACATGCATCTTTTTAATCATCTGTGATTGATTCCTTAGGACAAATTGCTAGAAATAAAACTCCTTCATCAAAGTATGTGCTATTTTTGAAGTGTTCTCCTGTGCTGCCTAATTGCCCTCCAGGCAGTTTGCACTAAGTTATACTCTCATTGCAGGAATTTGAGAGTGCCCATTTCCTTTTCCTTGTAGTCTATGAAACTGAGAATAATTATTATTTCAATTGTTATAAAAGCTTCTACATAGATGGGAAAATCACGTAGGGGACTAGCAGAGTTATTACTAGTAGGTATTGAACACCTTAAGAATATTTATTGGCCATTTTCAAATTTATGTGTGCAATCATTTCCTTTATTCAACTTTTTTCTAGATGTTCAAATTTTTCTAATTTACTTTTTCCCTTTTTGAGATTATAAATAAAAGAGTTTTCCCCTCCATTTCTTTCCTTCGGGTATTTCCATATACCCCTTCCTGCTCTAAAGGACACACACACACACACATACACACACACACACACACACACACACACACACACACACACACACACACACACACACACACAGAGGGGGGGGCAGGGATTGAGTTGCTTGAGATATCACAGTGAATCAGTGATGTGGACACAGTGGGTTTCATCATGATGAAGTTTCAGGATTCCCAGCCCTCCTCTCCTGAACAACAGTTCTTTCTCTCTTTCCCATGTTGAGTTATGCTAGTTTCCATGTATGATCTAATGCTGCATCGAAGAGAAAACTATGCTCACTTCAGCAGTATTATTACAGAACAAAACAAAATGCTGTCCATAGGGGGAAACACAAAATAGGCAACCAGGTAAAACAGGGTTTCATCCCTGAAACTGCCTGAGGAGGCAGGTGGACAAGAATAGAGGACTAGGGATTCTTGAGTACGGAAAGGTAGGCGACAGTAAGGATTCCCTAATCTGAAGAGGCCAGCAGGGCATGAGCCGAGAAGCCAGAGTGTTTGCGGCTCTGCCAGTGAAAGTGTCATTGCAGCTGGGCTCAGTGCTGGTGAAAGAAGATACTCCACAGTGCACTGGGAGCTGGGTGAACTCGCAGTTTGGCAAGGGGCTCATTCTGCTGTGGGATGTTCTGTGTGTTAAATGTGTTGCTCTGATTGGTTAATAAATAAAACACTGATTGGCCAGTAGCCAGGCAGGAAGTATAGGCGGGACAAGCAGAGAAGAGAATTCTGGGAACAGGAAGTCTGGGTCAGAGAAACACTGCCAGCCACTGCCAGCCACTGCCATGACAAGCGAGATGTAAGGTACTGGTAAGCCACGAGCCACGTGGCAACATATAGATTAATAGAAATGGGTTAATTTAAGATGTAAGAACTAGATAACAAGAAGCCTGCTGCGGCCATACAGTTTGTAAGCAATATAAGTCTCTCTGTGTTTACGTGTTTGGGTCTGAGCGGCTGCAGGACTGGCGGGTGAGAGAGATTTGTCCCGACTGTGGGCCAGGCAGGACCAGAAAAACTCTAACTACATCATTCCTTGCAAGATGAAGATCTACTCGATAGCGCTGGGTCAGAAAGCCAGAGTGTTGTTCCTCAATTATCATCTTCAGCCCTTTTCTCTCTGAGTTGATGGATAGCTTCTCTGGCTTACTTGTTCCCTTTGTGTGGTACAGTTCCATATGCACACTTTCAGAAGCTAAACTTTTTATCCCCTTCTTGATGCTTTAGGGTAATTTCTTTTATGCGCGCTCTACTTTCTTAATTCAGCTTCTGGGAGTCTAATTCCATATTCCTTGTCCATTGTGCAGCCTTAAATTTTGCCAACTGTACCTTTTTATTTCCGTTTGATCTATCTCTCCCTCAGATCCCTTCCTCTTCACGATTATCTGATGGTTTCAAGCATATTACCCTCCGCAGGAAGGTGCAGAATCTGCTCTTTGGGATTTGTCATGTTTCCTTTTGTTTCTTTTAAGGAAAATCTATACAGAATTCTGTATTGATTTTCCCAACATGTTCTTTTATTTCACTCCTAGCCATTTTAAATGTATATTTCTGGAGAAAAAGTCTGTGCTTTCAAAAATGAACCCAAAGTGTTCTTCTCCAGATTGATTTTTGATAGGGGAGGGCTTAGATTTAATGCAAATGTCATTTTTCTGCTCCAACTCTTCATTTTAGTGAGGCTCTTCTGTGTCTCGGGTCCTGTTCCACAGAGTGGGAGAAGCAGGCAGTCTAACCACTTCCACCTAAGCTGTCAGAATGTGATTAGAAGCGTGGTTGCCAGCTCGAGAGACCCACATCTGTGTGTCCAGGTTGACTACCTTCACAACTGCCCATGCACCAGACATGCTGCTTAGAGTCCTTTACTTGCGCTCCATTAGTTGCCTTCTACTGAGTCTCTTCTATTTCTTCCTCTAGGAAGGCATTTTTTTTTGCCCCTGTCAGTTATTGCTTCATGCCCATTTGCAGCAGGAATTTACTGGGTTTCCTTACATAATGGCTATATAAGAAGGGAAGATATGGCTGTTTCTTTTATATTTTACTTCCTTGAGGGTATCCTAGAGAGTAGGAAATAGAATTATGCCTATTTTACTATCTTACTTGATAATTTTTAAATCATAGCCCATCTATTTATTTGGGTTTATAAATTTCTATATAGAAAGAGTAGTAGATGATGTGAATGAGAGTTATTAGATACATGTGAAATGACCAAGACTGTGAGGAATTTTAGATACTACATGCCTTTGTATGTCTTGTGAGGCTGAGATAGCCTTTCCAGTCTTCTGAGGAACCATGTCCTCCTTTATTTTACTGTTTTGAGTGGTGCATCCTTCTTGCATGTGGCATGTGCCTCTGAAGAACAGAAATAGATTTGGCAACCTACTTAAAGTTAGAAGTACGGGTAAAGTGTGTTGAACTTTAGAAGCAACTCTCTATCCAGTGGTTTGTACATATTGTCTCTTTTGGATGCTACTCTTCTGATGGTATATACAGCACATATATTATTATAGATAATGATTTTAAAACTTTTTTCTTTCCAAATAGATCTTCTGAGTCTCTTAATGTGAGCAACAAGTATTCATCATCACTTCTGACAGATGAAACATACTTTTCATTGGATTTCCCATAATTTATTTATTCCCATATTTCATTTTATTGATAGGCAGTGCCTTCAGTTATTGATGATTATAATATAACTTAAATAATAAATTTCTTTCTATATCTAGGCATAATTTTTCCATTGGCCACTTCTGTTAGTAACCTTTTCTTTTTTATAAAAATACTCAAAGCAATTACTTTAAGAAGAAAATCTTTATCTAGGTTCACAGTTCTGGAAGTTTAGAAATAAATTTTGTACAGTACATCTGGCCCATGGTTAACTCAAAGCCACCTAACCTGGATGTACAGATGTGGTCCTGGAGCTGGGAAGTGGCACTTCCAGTCACAGTTCATTCTGATGACTGTATGCATGAGTGGTTAGAGACCATGCTTCTTCTGCTTCATGGGATCACACCCAAGAGATGGGAAGAGTGAAGAGTTACATTACAGTGAATAGTCAGAGCAGAAAATTACATTTACAATAAATCTAAGTCTTTAGGATTGAGTGCTTCTGGGCCTCTGGTGAGTGTGATACATAATGATGGGAGGGAGCGTGGAGGAGGAAAATGTGCTCCCCACATGACTGGGAAAAAAAGAAAAAAGACAAAAGCAAAAGCAAAGAAGGGATCAGCATCACCCTTGAGGGGAAGTCATCTTGTTGAGAGTCTGACTTGAATAGCACCATGAGCCAGGGACTATCCTTTAACACTTGAACCTTTGGGGTATGCTTGACCAGAACACCGCTTTAGGACATAGGACTCTCAGAATGAAATTAGGTCTTCATGGTTTTAAACACAAACAAACAACAAGTTTGTATGTTCCCAGTGAGCTTTAACTTTAAATGTAGGTGTAGATACTGTCTCCAGACTGGTTTACTCTAGGATGACTGTGCAGAAGTTCTTCACTCTTGTTCTCTCTTGTAGTCATGCTGGAGGGATACCTTTGGCAAATATAGAAAACTCAACCACATACATGTGACGTCATGTTGGGGCAAAATTGCTTAAGCATGTGAGAATGAGAATAAGGGCATCAGGATGTGGAATCTGTGCTTCAATCATATGTGAAGGAAAAACCAGGATTCTACTTAGTTGGATTTTCATACAACTGAATTTGTTAATTTACAATATCTTATTCTAGGTATGCAATATATAACACCCAATGTTATACAGATAGCATATGCCTCTTGTTTTCCTAGGAAGCAGCGTTGTCTAGTAATTAAGGAGTATGTGATCACAAATTTCTCAGAAGCTCTGTAGTTTCTTTTAGAAAGAGGACCAGGCTTCACATTGCAATCTCTAAGGAACTCAGGATCTTGCTCAGGGAAACTCTTCCACCAAATGCAATTGAAAGAGTCAGAGCACCATCCATAGTGTGGGGGCACTAGCTTTGCAAGATGAATTGCTAAATGGTCTTATTAATAAAAACCTGGAGCCAGATATTGGGGTGAAAACTGAGAGACCAGAAAGGCAGAAAGAAGCCAGCCATATTCTTAGCACTTGGGAATCCTCAGCCAGAGAGATCTACTTCCTATATACCTTTCTGTTCTGCATCTCACTTCCTCTCTCAGCCCAGCTACATCAATTCCTGTCTTTCCGTACAGACCTCCAGACCTCTATGGTTAGTGCTGGCATTAAAGGTGTGTGTCACCATGCCTAGCTCTGTTCCCAGTGCGGCCTTGAACTCACAGAGATCCAAATGGATCTCTGCCTCCTGAATGCTAGGATTAAAGGTGTGTGCTACCATTGCCTGATTTCTATGTTTACTATAGTGGCTGGCTTTTTCCTCTGATTCTCAGATAAGCTTTATTAGGGTGCACAATACATTGGAGGACACAATATATCACTACATTTCCCCTTTTTGTCTAAAATTAAAAGTTAAAAAATTATAACTGATATAAGAAAAACTATACACAATAAGTACAATAACTATATACAATATATACAAGAAATAAATACATCAACAATGTCTAGTTCACTTTCATTTGACAAATTCAGAGCAAATATTCCATTATCTATCCTATTTTTGTGAATTCAAAGGATTGTATCTAATTTATCTTCTAATTTGCATAACCAAAACGATCTTTTGAAGTCTTTCAAACTTAAACACTTTACACCTCTTTAGTGAGTTTCTTTTCTGAATTTCTTAACAAGGAAAACTATAACTGTCTAATCTTCAATTTCTTAGAGACCTGAGAAGGAAATAATATTACCTGAGTAAGGAGGGAGTGCAAACATGTGACTTCCAAAAAATTTGAGTTATGACAGAAATAGCCGGCTGCCTGGACAGTCCCCTGAGGTTTCTCTGCAACGTTGGAGCATCATCTTCGGCCTACAGGCTTAGCATATCTGACAGACTCATCTGTGAAGCAGGAGTTTCTAAAGAGCCTTCTTATCTTGTTTTGGCAAGGATCAGCAGTCCTTTGTTTTGTGTCCTGCTTGTCCATTTTGGACAGTATACTGTCAGCAGTCCATTTGAAGCTACTTTCTTGCCCAGTGGCTAACTTTTGCCACAATGAAAGTAAACTCCATATGGTATTTCTTCAGTGCCCATTGTCTTCTCTGAAGCAGATTGGTGCTGCCAGGAGCAGACATGTCTCACTGTCATAAAAGCTACCAAGTGAGTTCCAGGAGAGGTGCAAAGCTACACAGAGAAACCCTGTCTCGAAAAACCAAAAAAAAAAAAAAAAAAAAAGAAAAAAATCTATGTTATTAAAACAGCTTAAATGCCATATTCTGAAGATCTCCAAAGTGTCTGAAGATGACCTGTCCATCTAAAATATATCTCTACTTGACCTTGAAAACACACCTAATATGACTACAAATTTGATTGTTATGACTAACTGCTAACTTACATTTTCTTTTTATCCTAAATAGTTGGTAATAACTTTCAAGGATTAGCAAATTGCATTACATTGTTAAATGAACTGTATAGGTACAATACCTTGAACAAGATTAGAAATATATGAACAATATATCTAACAAAATCAATCTCAAATTTGTATCAGTATACAAAATTTGTATACGATATACAAAAATCCAATCCAATATAAAATATTTAAAAGTATTATTTGCCTTCTAAAATTAGATTCAATAATCTACCTTTTTATCTTATCACATCCATATTCTCTCTTTTTTATTTTCAGAGTAGATTCAATAATCTACCCTTTATTTTTTCATTTCTATATCATTTTTTTCCCAGAGTAGATGCAATAATCTACTTCTTATATATATATTTTTTTTTTCAAACAAGAACCTTAAATCTAATCTCCTTTGTTTAGCCTTTTTCTGGCCATTAACAATAACAACTTGTAACCATCCATCCTAAACAATGACAGTTATCCAAAATTCATTGAAAAACCAAAAGCCACTCACCCCACCTTTTGGGAATGTGGGCCTTGTGTTCTTAAAATTACTTCCTACTGTATGGGGCCAAAGGCATCTTTAGGGGATCCTGAAAAGAATTTTTGAGATAATTGTCAAGTCCTGGGAGAGGTAGCTGTATCATTTGTTGTCCAGTCTCTGCACAATACAAAAATGCAGGGCTTGCCTCAAGTCCTTGCTCCAGTAGTTTGTGAGGCTGAGTCATCTCAGCTAGCCATCTCCAAATTGTCCTGAGCAGTTTATAGTCCAAAGCTGATCTTTGGGTAGTATTTGTCAGCTTAATGGTATTATCATCATCCTGATGGAATCATCGTTGTGGGGCCCCATTATCTTTTTATAGACTTCAAATTTGCTGTTAGGCATGGTCATGATTCCCTGCATAAAACTGATAGAGACTCAAACATGAAAACATCTACAGACAACTAGATGAAGCCTTTTTTCTAGAATTAGTTAGTACTCTACATGACCACCAATATCATGACAAAAGTTAAAATATATATATTAATCTTATAAGTTTTGATATAAAATTCATACCTTAAGAAAGTTTTAAAGAATCAAAATAGAACCAAACAATTATAAGATTAGTGGCAACAGAATAATGCCTTAATTTTTTGGTTCTATTTTTTTGCTTGTTAAAATTGTATAATTTCCTCCTAAGTACTGTGCAGGTTTTGCTATCTACTGCATAAGCAACCCTTTCTGACTTCCCCACAGGGTATCCCCAAGACTGCTCAGAGTACAGTTATGTCAGGTGAAATCAATTAGTGCTAATTAGCAGACATTCATTTTTTTAACCCACCTGATCAAATGAGATGAGTTGTTTAAAGGTATGAGAACTGTGGTGAGGAGCCCTTTGTCAGAGTTCTGGAGAGTAGTAATCTAATTAGTGAGCCTGCTTTGGCTGCCACAGTTAGAGAAGACCCAACCTTTCCTTGGTGATAATTTTCCACCTTATTATTTCACAGAACTCATTCTCATCTGGTTCCATTAACTGTATGCTTACTTTGTTGTGTCTGATTCTGTTTAAGGTTTTATCGTTTGCTAGGTGAAGGGGTCAAGTGATTTTGGCCTGTTAGTTTTTTTCCCCCACTGGGTAAAGAGGATGGAAGAGGGAGTTCAGAAAGATGTCTGAAATTGGAGAGCAGGGAGATATTTGGCTCTAGGAAATGTCACTTAAAGTGCCACTGCATCAGGCTCTAGATGAGCTCCTAAGTCTCTACTGTGAGCTAATGCAAACATGTGAGATTCTGAATGAATTCTGTTTTTTTTCTGAGATGCAGATATTTAATGATGAAGTTTATTAATTGGTTGATTTAATACACTAAATAGAAATTTTATGTCAAAAATTCAAAGGTCTGGCCGGGCAGTGGTGGCGCACGCCTTTAATCCCAGCACTCGAGAGGCAGAGCCAGGTGGATCTCTGTGAGTTCGAGGCCAGCCTGGTCTCCAAAGCGAGTTCCAAGAAAGGCGCAAAGCTACACAGAGAAACCTTGTCTCGAAAATCAAAAAAAAAAAAAAAATTTCAAAGATCAATCACATTTTCTGTTAAATAAAGAGAATAGTAAAGCTTTAAAAATTTTAAATGAAACCATTTTTGTACTAATGTTGGGTCTGGGCTCTTGGATCTCTCAGAGAGAACATCTTTTATCTGTTCATTGGAAAAAGTAAGAATTTATGCAAATGAGGACAAATTCTTGAATAATTTACCCATTCTTTTTACTTTTCCACATGATATATCCATCCTAACAGCTTGGAAAAACCATATTTTTTTTATATAACTACATGTACAAAAATATCTGAGGAATCAAGAATACCCTGAAGTTCATCCATCAACTGCACCATGAGTACCCTGGTTGTAGGTGAGTAAGGACTCTCAGAGTGGACAGTAGCTACTGTGTTTATTTGCTTCAGTTCAGGGTGACCAGCAGATGTATATTAGCTGTGGGATTCATTCATTTCATTCTTCCCCAGCTCTGCATATTGGTAATATCTACCAGCACCTTTTCTCCTCTACTAAAAATCTGTTTAAGGGTCTCTTGGACATCCTATGGCTGCTATAATGATCATTTATGGCTCCAACTAATTCACTCCTAATTTTTCCCTTTCTAACTATTTTGCAACACAGATGCCAACTGTAGATTAGAATTTCTTGAGGTCTAAGCCCCTGGTATCAGCTAATATTCATATGGTTCTTATTTGATAAATAAAAGATTTTTTTGGTTCATAGAGATTTAGGAGTACCTTATTCAGAACCATTGGTGAAATGCTTGCAAGACTGTTTGTTTATGGGGCAGCTTACTGCTCTCTTAATTGGATTTGAGACCTTCTCCACAGGAGGGACTCATGCCTGATTCCATAAACAGTAAAAACCTTTTGTTAAGGATATTATAGGCTATAGGGAGAACCTATTGATATTGTTTTCTAAACAGTCATGTTATCAAACTACTTTCTAAATCTCCATGTTTTGTCTATGCATTTGTGTTACTCTCTACTTTAGTTAGATAAGGTTCTTATTTAGGTGGATAGTAGTAACTTATGTAGAGATTTGTGACTATTCAAAGTGCTGAGAATACACAACTGTGAATGTACAACTATAGATGTGTTATGCTTATCAACTAATTTTTGCCACATCTCCCAAGGCTCAATGACTGTCATTGGAAGAGGGGCTGGACAGAATGTAAGAGCTGAAAGATGGGGTGAAGAACTATGAAATGCTGTCTTCTAGATATGACATGGCTGATGCACATATGACTCCACAGCAGTTGTGGTGACCTACACAAGACCTGCACAGGATAAAGCCAGTTAAAAATTGCAGCATGATGTTGGAGGGGCTCATGTGGCTCCAGTCAGGAGCTGAGAAACTATTGGCAGTTGATGTCTATACTGGCAGAAACAAAGTCACTTGTGTGATGACAATACCTCAGTGGATGACCCTACACTTGTGTACTCATGGACAGCACTAATTGGATCCAGTGAGTCAAAATTAAATGAGTAAAAAGTATAGAAAAGAGGACATAAAGTTAAGAGGGAGATAGATGTGTTGGGAGGGTACTCCTGGGGATTGGAGGGTGGATGATGATCAAGATACATTGTATACTTATGCAAAAATTTCAAAGAATAAATAACAATTATTATTTTTAAAGAAATCAGAAAAGACAGAAGACATAAAAACAGCAGGAAGATAATGTTATCAAAAAAGCTTCATATCTTTCACTTTAACTATATCAATAATCAGATTAAACATCAACAATCCAAATATACCAATTTAGAAGCAGTTATAAGAGTATATAAAACAAACAAAAAAGTCACTTATATTTTATCTATAGAAAACACACTATAAATATAATGGCTTAAAATAAACCAAATGTAGATGGCTAGGGAAAGCTATAACTAATAAGAGAAAAAGAGTACAGGTATATTGGTTTCAGTCAGAATAGATAACAGAGCAAGAAAAATAATTAGGGATATATACTTTGCATAGTTACAAAAGACTTAATTCTCATCAAAGACATAGGAACCTGTCTGATGATGGATCATCAAAATACAGCAGGAAAAAGTGACAGGAGTTCTTGGAGAAACTAGTGAATCCACTGTTACAGTTGTAGACTTAGCACCCCCATCTTTGTAGTTGGCAAAGCCAAAGGCAGACAACCAGAAAGGACGAAGTTAAACTAAATGGAAACATCAACCAGTGGGATCTGATTGATACTTAACTAACAAAATACACATTTTTCTCAAGCTTGCCTTGGGCATTTACCTTGCATGACTATATTATGAGCCAGAAAACATTCCTAAACTAATGTAAAAGATGAGAAATCATACAAAATGTACTCACAGACTCTAGAAGTACAAAGCTAGACAAGACTACTAAAAGGATAAATTAGTAAAATCTCTAAATCCCGGAAGAGTATATTTCTAAATAAATTTGGTTAAAAGAGGAATTTTCACAAGAAACTAAGGAATGTTTTGAACTCAATGTGAATGGAAGTAAACTGTCCTTCCCACAAGACGTCCTGTCAGGTAATGGTCAAAATGACATGGAAATAACTAACATAACTTCTCACTCCTATGAGGCTAGCATAGCCTTCATATCCAAACCAACAAAAAACATTGCAAGAAAGAAATGCTGTAGCTCAGTATCTCTTACAAATATAAGTGTAAAAGTCTTTGAAAAAGTACTAATATATTGAATGCAGTACTGTGTATAATGAAATGTATATTATGATCACATGGAATTTTTCCATCCATGCAACTCTGATTCATAGTTTGAAAATCAATGATTGTCATACCTCATATCAATAGCCCAGGAAAGAAAAACTGTATTGATTTATTAGTATTCATTTTGTGTGTGTGTGTGTGACAGAGAGAGAGAGAGAGAGAGAGAGAGAGAGAGAGAGAGAGAGAGAGAGATGGGGTCAGAGTGTGGAGGTCAGAGACAAATTTGTGGAGAGTTCTCTCCTTGAGTTTTACACAGGTTTCAGAGGTTGAACTCCAGCTCCTCAGTCAGTACATTCACCTGCTGAGCCAACTTGCTAGGCATGAAAAACAATATTTTCAGATAGGTAAATCCCGAGAAGTACATTTCATAAAGTCTAGTACCCATTCATAGAAAAATACAAAAACTAAGCTCTGAGAAAAGTGGAATCCAGGGGATGAGTCTTAACAAGGAGCAGTTACAAATATCTTGAAAGAAATGTCTTACTTATGTGGAGAAACTGTATGATTCTTTCCTAAGTTTGAGAGTGATGCTGCATGCTGTCACAACTCCTACTCAACACCATGCTGGATCTTATTTAATACAATCAGAGAGGGAAGGGCAGAAAAAGGTAAACTGATTGGTGAATAAGAAATAAAACTGATTTGTGAATGATTGAATTTGGGACTTAAAAGTAAGTAAGTTAATTTTAAAAATAAAGTTTGATTACAGTGAAATTTCCAGTTTCAAAATATTAACAAACTTATACTCATTTAAAAATATTTTGAAAAGTTCATATATATGTGTAGTACATTTGATCATATTCATCCTCTGTTTCCCTCTCTTTCTCCCTCTCACTTGCTCTGAATTGCTTCATCTTCCCAACATGTCCTCCTCCTTTCATGTCTGGGCACAACCTTGTTGAAAAACACATACTCATTTTTATTCATTTCTTCTCTCTCTTTTACATCCCAGCCTCAGTTTCCCCTCCCTCCTCTCCTCCTAGCCTCCCCCCCACTGTTTGCTGCCCCCCCCATCGACTTCTCCATTTCTATTCAGAAAACAGGGGGCCTCCCATGGATGTCGACAAACATAATATGGCATATCAAGTTGCAGTAAGACTAAGCACCTTGCCTTGTACTAAGACTGTACATGGCAACCCAATATGAGGAGTAGGGTCCAAAAAGCCAGTAAGGGAGTCAGAGACAGTCACTGCTCCCACTGTCAGGAGTCCCACAAGAAGACCAAGGTATACAACTGTCACATATATGCAGAGGGCCTACATCAGTCCCATGCAGGTTCCCTGGTTGTTGGTTCAGTCTCTATGAGTTCCTATGAGACCAGGTTAGTTGATTCTGTAGGTTTTCTTGTGCTGTCCTTGCCCCTCTGGCTCCTACAATCCTTCCTTTCTTCAGCAGGATTCCCCAAGCTCAGACAAATGTTTTTTCCCATTTCTGTCTTTATATGATACTAACATTTCCTTCCAAAATTTATAGAAGCTACTTTTGACTATTTCCTCAAAAATCATTAGGATGCTACTTGGTATGTATATAAGTGTGTGTGTGTGTGTGTGTGTGTGTGTGTGTGTGTGTGTGTGTGTGTGTGTATTTATACATGTACATTCAATTTCCTTTAAATAAAGAGAGTGCTGTCTAATTAGTAGAGATGAACATTCAGGAGCACATCCTCTCTATAACTCCTGACACTTGCAAAATGCTTAAAATCTGATAGTCAAACAATTTTGGCATTACTTAAGTGCCAAATTTAGACTGTTAAAATTGAATATAGCAGGAACTAATTTGAATCTCTTTGAATAGGAAAAGGAAGATTTGAGGGGAACACAGAGGAAAACAGCTGAACCACAGGAAGGGGAGTAAATGCATAATTGAAAGGCTCTGCATTCCATGATCACTGTCCTGTGAGTCCCACGTGATTCTTTGGCTCTGTAGACTTCCTGTTTATTTTCAGCTTATGTGTGGGATCAGTGATGGTTTTTTTTTTTTTTCCTGGAAATACTGGGCAGAGATGAAATAGTTCTTCCATGAGTCTTGGCTATTAGACAGAATAGAAATGCCCACTACACACAAGAATAATGCCCACCCCCCTCACCAAGAAAACAGCCCCCTGTAACACCAGTGACCACCGGAGTCATAAGCCCACCTTGCACCAATTGGGAACAGACAGAAGACATCCCAAGAGAGACAATCCCTGAGACACAAGTCAAGTTCCACAGAGAAGCTCAATGTGTCGAAAACTCTGAACCTGATGGAGTCAAGCAGACTTCTTCCAGGAGACAGAAATTCTGGGGCTCAGGGGAAGAGAACAAAGCAAAGAGGAAGATCTATCTCTGACTGCTTCAGCAGGAGCACTTGGAAGGAGGGAACAGGGACCCCAGGAGACAGGAGGGTTTGCTGGGCTGAAGACTTGGGAGGGGCTGTGGCTCCCTCCATCCTGCCACAAGCCCTTTGTGATGAGGAGGCCACAGCTGTGTGATGTGGGCCTGAGCCCTCCTGACAAGCCTCAGGCTGTACCCTTAGGACTCAGTGGCTTGAAAGCTACAGTGTGATTCAGAAGATGGAAAGTTCTCTCCTTTGGCTGAAAAGCCTTTGTGACTCCTGGATGAGCCTCAGCTGCATTTTCGTAGAAACGGATGTGATCTTTGGTGTTATGTGTGGAGTGGGGTTCTTCTTCCTACTGACACCCTTCCTGAAGACGTACCCAGTGTCACCACCACCTGGGAGTAGAAAGAATACCCCAAAGGTGAGGAGGAGGAGGAGGAGGCAGATCAAGACCAGGGAGAAAAATGCTTCTGTAAAAGGTTGCAGAGATGGCAGAAAGAATGTGGAAGATACTCAGAATGCTTCACAACCTGTGGAAATCCCCATCAATAATCCTTTACTGGACTCCACACCACATGCCTTTTGGAACTCTTATAAGAAACTATATCAGCTTCCCCTCTCTCAGCTGCTGTCTTATCTCAAGATCTTGGAGGATCTTATGCAGAGGAAATTTAGCCAGACTTTCTGGAGCATGTCCTCTGTGCTCTCTGAGTCAGTGGTGGCTACTGCCTGGGTCTCCAGGAGATCTTCCTTTGCAGCAACCAAAACTTCACCATTCTGTAATACACATGGCCCTTCCCCAGCTCTACCTCTGGGCCAAGGACCTCCACAGATTTCTCAGGCCCAGCCATTGCCCGACCAGTTTGTGACATCAAGCCTGGCAGATGTAACAGAGGTCCAGACACTAGATGACCTCCCAAGCTCTATACCAAACCAAGCACTTTCTGTATTCATAAGTAGGGTCTATGGAACAACACGTCGTGACACTGGGATGAAAGTATTGGCATCCCCCCCGACTGAAAACCGGTCCTGGCAGCAAGATCTGGAGTGGAAAGACACCATAGGCTCCAATGTCCAAAAACATCAAGCAGCCATTAGCCAGCCCACTTACAACTTGCCCAGGGACATCCCACCCGCTGAAGCTATCGGATCGGCCTCCATCCCTCCTGAGCGTTGTCAGTTCCTCCAGCACCGTGAGGAGCCACTGAGTGAATACAGCATGTCGAAGGTGAGAGAACAAGGCCCCCCCTTCAGGTTCCTCCCATCCCGGGAACTGACACAGCTGCAGGGACATTTACCAGCAAACAATCATTGCCAGTCCAAGAACAAACCTGAACTCCCGCAGCCTGCCCAGCCCTCCATCCTCGACTCCAAAAGCTGCAAGTTGAGTCAGATGATGAGGTCTGTGCCCTTGGGGATGCCCTTAAAGAAGGGTCCAGCAAAATGTAACGTACATGACCCCATCAAGAAGGGCCCCAGTTTTAGGGCCAAAGACTTGCCTTGCACTTCAAGCAGCACTCCTGGGCAGGGTCTGGGACCCAGAAACCCTGCAATGAGGACAGATCATCTGTCCCACGTGAACACCACCCAGGACCTTTCCTTCCTTGACCTAAAAACTCAAAGGAAGCTGGACTCAAACATCAAACAGCTTCGTGTGAAACACAGATGGAAATCTTATCTACAGACTCTTGTGTCAAGTGATCTCACCCAACCAGGGGTTCCAGCCTCATTCCTTCCCCAGCCTGTGTATCCCACCTCACCCTCCTCTGTTTCTAAGTCAGAGGACTGTCTGAAGACTGCCACGATCCTGGAAAAATTGCATCACCAAGATCCAGGAGGGACAAGGATAGAAACTGTATCAGCTTCCAGGCTGCAGGGTCCTCTGTTTGCGCAGTCACCTTCAGAGGTTCAGGAGATGCAAAGAGCCACTCTACCAGCTGCCAGCCAAGGGCCCCTCAAGGCCCATCCAGTTACATGGAAGAGCAACCTAATCACTGGAGCCAAAGCTTACTGTCTCCTGGCAAAAACTCAGAAGAGCAGGATCATCCGAGGGATTGGAAGAGGCAGCCTGCAACCAAGGACCAGTCCAAGAATTGTCAGGCATGAATCATGGACGATGTTTGAGAATGTGGCCACAAGACATCCCTATTGGAGTGGTACACTGGTTGATCCTGAAGAAAGGACCCCATCTTCAGTGGCCAAGCAGATCAACAGAATTTTGGAGGTGATAAAAGAGACACCTTCAGCATGGAAAGTGACCCTTGGGTCCAGCAAGATTCTCAATGGCCAAAACATCAATTTCAATCTCAGAGATTTTGAATCTGTAGAGGCCAATAGAAACCCAGGCCATTTTCAAACATGTCCACAGCATTCAAGTGGCCCAGCTCTAAAACCACAGGTGCTTGGAGAGGTTGACTTCAAATCAAACGAGCAGCCACAGTCATGGCCTGCTGGGCTCCTTCCAGACCGTCAAAGTGCTGTGTGCTCCACTACAGTCAGCTTGCCTACACAGCACTCAGTTCCCAGATTCCAGAATAGATCCAAAAATCCCAAGACTTCTCAGGGCCTAGATGATGTATTCAAGAGGAGAAATCACCACAAAAAGACTCAGAAGCTCAGTGTCCCTAAGGATAAGATTCAAGCAAGTAATCACAAAATATTTCCTCCCAGTGAAGAGAGGAAGGATTGTATGAGATCCAGAGTCAAAAGCCAGGAAGAAAATCTTGGGAGAATGGGGCTCTCCCAAGCCCGTGGCCACAATAGCTCTACCCAACCCAAGGATACAGTCATTACTGAGAGTCAGCCCTCCCCTGATATGCTGGAAAACAAACAAGCTCCTGAAAGAAGCTTTCTGAAGAAAATGGTAAGGAATATTCTACAATATCTCAACCTCAGTGCCAAAGACAAGGAGCAGGGGGATTCTCTGAAGAGTGAAAGCCACCCATCATCTACTAAACAGACTCAGGAGGTAGTCACAAAAGACAAACTCATCTACAGTTTGGCAGCCAGAGTTCAATCTCTCATGAAAGTTATGATACAGGTCGTGATGGACAGGCTGGACCTTGATATAGAGGACCCATCAAAGGCACAATGGTGTGAAGTGGAATCACTGACATCCCAACCGAGTGTCTCTTCCCACTCTTCTGAGGGTCTCCATGACACAAAGAAAAGCATAACAGTGAGAAGAATGAGCTTTGGTCCCCACACAAGTTCCAAAGGACACAACCATCCACTCAGATACAGGGGAATTGGAGACAAACAACAGTTGAGTGTTGATGCCCAGAAAGCCTATGATCAACATCAGAACAGAGTGAAGAGAGGAATGGACTTCAACCAACTCCCCACCCTCAAGGGGAAGAGCCATCCATTCCTGTACAGGAGAACTGGAGACAAGCAGCAGTCAGGTACAGCTAGCAAAACAGCCTGTGACCCAGATCAAATTAAAGTGAAGAGTGGAATGGGCTATTGTCTACATAACAACTCCAAGGGGCACAACCACCCATTCTTATACAGAGAAATTGGAAACAAACAACAGTCCAACTTTGTCCATAGAGCCTGTGACCCACCTAAAAGTACAAAGAAAGTAATAGACTATGGTCATCTCAACAGCCTCAAGGAGAACAATCATCCAGTCATGTTCAGGGGAACTGGAGACACGGAGCAGTCATATGCTGCTGCCCAGACAGCTGGTCACCCCAAATGTACCTTATCAGCACAGGCCAGGGTGCAGGTGTCTCAGGTCACCTTGACCTTTGCTCACTAGTAAGTCTTCCAAAAGCTATCCCATCCCCCAGCCATTGTTTCCCCTCATGCTTTCCTGGTAATAAACGTTGGCTTTTTTCCTGCAAAGAAAAAAAAAAAAAGAATAATGCCCAGCATGCTTATTCATGAGGGAAAATGCAATTAGATGTCACTTCAGAGCCACTAAAAGGACTGAAAGTATAAAAGCTGACAACAAGTAAAGTTGATGTGCACAACAATTGAGGCTTGAGCCCACTGTATGGTGTTGGTTGGAATATAGCACTGCTTTGAAAAACTGGTGAGCGACTTTGGTCTACAGTTTCTTATAAACTTGACTCCAAAACTAGATACTTTTTGAAAAAAAAGTGACTGCAGATGTCTACATGGAGATTTCTCTGAGCACATTTACAGAATCATTTTTTCTTTGGCATAATTGGTACAAACTGTGAACAGTGGATGTTCATTGATGAGGCCCCAGGAAACTGGTTACTTACTTCATGGGTTATTGCTCAGCAGTACAGAGAATGACTACTAACACATGCAGAACATTGACTCATCTAAGAAATGTGCTGAATGAGTGATGCTGGGGATAAAGGAATCCCTATCAGTGCATGATTATGAAACTCTGACAAGCAAAGTTAAGCTTTGATGATAAAAATCATATTGGTGGTTACAAAATCACAGGGCTGATAGAAAAAACACTGAGGACATTTTCCAAAGTGATGAAGTAGTGTTATGTATTGACTGGAGTTTATATGACAGACAATATACTTGTGAAATCCATTAAACTCATACTCATGATCTATGCATTTTATAGTAGGTAAATTAAATTTTGATAAAGATAATAAAATAGCTTATACCATGCTAAATTGCTCATGTTAAAAATGTATAATTAAAAGATAGCAATTTTATGTGTGTAAGTTTATTAATCTAACTGGCCCTCAATGTTAATATGAGATTGACTTGGAGTCTTTTGAAAATAACTGATAATGAGGAGATGAGAAGAAGAGAAAGAAGAAATCAGGGGGAATAATGAAGTTTCTAGGAAGTATGACTTGCAACTTTTTTGAGGCAAGAGGGCATGATACTATCACTTTATTATTGCTGTATGCAAGAATATGTATGTATATATACATATTAATAGATATGTCTTCATCTTGTGTGCACCTTGTAGTTTATTGTGTGTGTGTGTGTGTGTGTGTGTGTGTGTGTGTGTGTGCACATGTGCAGGCTGGCTGTGTTTATTAATGAACTGTTAACACTTGTCTGGGCACCCATGCAGTCATTACATGGTGAAGACACCAGTTTTGCCCTTCTACGTGGAAAGGGTGATTGATCTACAATTGAGCCTGAGCAATGTGTCAGTATCAATTGCTTTTACATGCACCATCATATGCATGGGTATTTTACAGTAGTCTTCTGTGAACCTGGGTCTGATTGTCTCATGTAAAAATTACTATCATTTTGAAAAAAATCATAAAACTTGTCTTCACTCAGAATATAGCCTTTTAGTGCTATATTTTGTGTAGAAGCTGGAATAAATTTACATGAGTTTTGAGCAAATCCTTCTCTGATGGTAAGATAGCCTACTGTTATAATGTGTAGGTAAATGTTGAGAATACGTTGTAGAGATGTGTGGGATTATTGAGAAAATGTAAGTAACAAATAGAGAATTAACTAGAAAATAAATTTGACATGGTTTCATGAGCTGTAGAGAAAACTTGAGAGACTGGATTCTGGGACCATGAAGAAGAGAAAATGTATATCATTTAAGCACAGTTCCATGGCCTTTGCCTGCTGTGGGTCAGTAATGATTCTCATCAGAGCCCTGAGAACAGACCCTAATCATAGGCCATGAAATGACCACTCTGGTTGCTGCTGAGGCGGATCTCTCTCCTTCTAAGATCACCCCCTCTATGGCTGAGTGAGTAGACAATAATACCTGACAGAATAGCCCCATTGGGGTGTCCGCCAAATAGGAGGAGGCCTTGTTCTGACAAGAAAGATATTCTTGTTCTGGGAGAACATTGAATCCTTTATTGCTTTCATGTAAATTTGGATTACAAATCCTGCTGGAATTTCCTAGTGAAAATAGAAATGAAATGCATGTAATGAAATAATGAAAACTCAGAAGGAATGAAACTGAAACCTGTTTTCAAGAAAGCTTATCAATGGGAACAATAGCAATAACAATAGCTGGCAATTGTGTGGGAATTACAGTGAGTCAGAGAATGGTCTAAGCACTTCAGATATGAGAAGGAGCTTAATCAGAAGATCTGCTGAGAATGGGACAAATATTTCCCTCAGTTTATGGAGTACAAAGCTGAGTCACAGAGTTTAAGGAATGTGTCCAAGGCACTGAAGGTGATAAGGTCATGTTGGCCTCAGGCATGCCCAACCTTTTAACACTACAATACTATGTTATCATCTATAAAGTTATGTTTGAGAACTGTGCAGTCAAGTTACAAGAAAGTAGCTAAAGAATTTTATAATGTGTTAAGTAAATTTATAATTGTGTGTAGGACCACATTCACAGCTATGCTCAGCCACATAACAGCAGCCTGCAGCATGCAACCTGCATGACGGCTCTACAATTTCAGCCTACCTCTTTACACCGTCTTTCTGGAATTGGCTGTATTTCCACACATTAACACACCAGCTGAAATATGTATGATTGTACATTTGCACACACAAGGATCTCTGCACATACTGTACATACATATACATGCACATACTTGTAGGATGCAGTACAGAGTTGTTAAAGACCATGAGTACCCACCGTGTGTCTGCTCTGAGTATGATCTTTGTTGGGATTAATGGCTAGGAGGCTACGAGTGCTCCACTTAAACTTCTGTACCCCAGTTTCCCGTATGGAACTGAGTAATTTGTTTTCTTGGAATTATTAAGGCACAGTAGCTGGAGGTAAATTGTCCTTCAATCATCTAGTGTGGTGATATCTGTGTCCCCCAATAAAGTTTATCTGAGGAACAGAGGAAAAAGCCAGCCACTATATTAGACATGGAAGTCAGGCAATGGTAGCACACTCCTTTAATCTGTCTGGATCTCTGTGAGTTCAAGGACACACTGGGAACAGAGCCAGGAGTGGTGGCACAGGCCTTAAATTCCAACACTAGTTAACCATAAAGGTCTGGAGGTCTGTACAGACAGACAGGAAGTGACTGAGCTGGGAAGGAAGAGGAAGTGATGTAGCTGGGCAGAGAGAGGAAATGAGTTAACAGAACAGAAAGGAATATAGGCATGGGTATACAGGACGTAGGTCTCTTTGGAAGCCGAGGGTTGGTAAGGTGAGGTTGGCTTTGGCTTGTCCTATTCCTTTGATCTTTCAGAATTTACGCCAATATCTAGCTCTGGGTTTTTTATTAATAAGACTGTTTAACTATTCGTCTTACAAACTGGTACTCTTAGTATCTTGTTATTATAATAGTTTACTAATGGTGACTATTTTTGCACTGGGTTATTGAGTATTTTTAAGCTTTCCTGTGCAAATCACCTTGCATGTTCCTTTCTCTTTGTACTTCTAGTCTCCTCCTACAGGTCTCCAATTGGGGTCTCAGATCTTACTGTTTGAGGTCCCTCTTGAATTTTCTGTTGTTACTTATTTGTAATTCATTTCTAAAGCCTGAGATCAGCAGGGAAATCTATTCCTTACCACCTTTTCTGAAGGGATGATACATATTTTGCTTTTATTTTCCCCACATGGCCTGCACAACCCAGAATCTGATTGATAAAGATGGAGGCTAGTAGAGGTGTTGTGAGAGCCTATTCAGTCAACCTCCATCTCACAGAACCCTGTGTGTCAATATCCAGCCCCACACTTTCTGGGTTTTTCTGGAATTAGAAATATTTTTAAAGTAATTTTCATGGTGGTGCCACCATGGAGAAGAGAAGAAAAGGAGAACCAGTTAAAAGACTTCTTGTGCTTAACAGTGAATTAGAATTTTCAAAGCATAGAACGGCCCTTATGGCCCTTGACTTTTTGACTTTCCTTTTTTTTTTTTTTGCAAATCTGTAGGACATTTTTCTTGATTAATGATTGATGTGAGAGGGCCCAATCCACTAGGGGCAGAACCACTACTGGGCAAAAGAGTGATCCTGGGTTGTCAATGGAATTGTGTGGAACAGGCCAGAGGGGAGAAAGACAATAAGCAGCATTCATTCCTCCATAGTCTGTGCGTCAGTTCCTGCCCTGACTTCTTGCTAAACTGAGATGTGGAAGTAGAAGTGAAATAAACCCTTTCTTCTCAAGTTGCTTTTTGTCATGGTGCTTTATCATGACTGTAAGAAACCTTCAGAGACAGCTGATCCGAGCTAGATGGAGCTTACTGACTCTGGAATGACAGCTGGGGAATGAACCTTCATGGGACTGAACTAGGCCCTCTCAATGTGACTCACAGTTGTGTGGCTTGGGAGGTTTGTGGGGCCACTGGCAGTGGGACTGGGATTTATCCCTAGTGCATGAGCTGGCTTTTTGGAGCCCATTCCATTTGGAAGGAAGTATAACTTGGTCAGCCTCCATACAGGGGGAAGGGGCTTGGTCCTGCCTCAACTTGATATGTCAGACTTTGTTGACTACCTATGGGAGGCCATACCCTCTCTGAGGAGCAGATGGGGGCACGGGGTGGGAAGAAGGTGGGGGTAAACAGGATGGGGAGAGGAAGGAGGAACTGTGGTTGGTATAAAATAAAAAAATTAATTAAGAAATAAAAATGTAAATAAATAATAAATAAAATTTAAATAAAAGAAGCCCTAACTAAGCCACTGTTCTTATGCAGTGTTTTAAAGCAATTCTTCTAATAGAGCTGCAATCTGGAATGGTATTGGGTTTGTGGGATCTCTGAACCAGCAGTTGCCTCTAAGCACTTGAGAGCCATGTTTCTGTCTCCATCTCACCATCTTGAAGTGTTTCTGAAGTACAAATATGGTTCAACTGAATATAAGGAGCAAATGATTTCTTGAAAGTCTGTTATAATCTGCTCCCTATTAAGTGCTTTCTCCCTTCAACTTCTAGAGAGTGTACATTTGTTCTTCATTCTATTAAAGTCTTCTTTACATCAGATCTAGCTATCTATTCATCCATCTCCCACCTACCTGTCATCTATCATCTATATCTATCCACCTGCCCATAAACTGCCATTTCCTATCAATCATTTCTGTATTTTCCACTAGTGTATGGTTGTCTGGAGGGGGTCAAGGACTCTTCTTTCTCCTTCTCTCCTGCTCTCTTCCACCCGCTCTCCCTCGATTCATCTTCCTCCTCTTCATTGCCATCATAATCTTCTTCTACCTCTTCTTTGTCTTCTGATTCACAGGTACTAACATGATATTTTATAGGGTGGAGCTTAACATGCTTTTTTGCTTTGGTTGCTTTAAATTGAAATCATCAAGCTCTGAGAATAACTACTTAGCCTTTCACTGTGTATAGTTGTGCTTGACTGTCCCAGCTCTCATCTCCTACACATGTATAAGTACAGTGCAAAGGCAGTATCCAAAGGATAGTTGGGAAATGATTAACTGGGGCAACATTGGTGGGGCATGGAGAGATGGGAGAACTTGCATGAAAGCATCTAGGCATGGAATTATGGTTTAGGGAGACGGAGTATCTTAGTCATGCACTGTGCATAGCCAAGTATTTAGAAATGAAGCTAAAGAAAAATAGAGTATTCTTCTTGGAGTGACTGTAGGAAAGAAAGGGGTGATAAGGCTGGTGAATTTTAGTAAGGCAGCTATGGCTTCAGGGTGAGGCTTCTAAATGTGTGATGAAAAAAAGCAAAAAAAATGCTTTTGATTGTGACCAAGAGTTGTGTGTGTGTGTGTGTGTGTGTGTGTGTGTGTGTGTGTGTGTGTGTGTGTGTGTATGTGTGTGTGTAGGCAACCAAAGTAATAGAACTTTGTCTAAGGACTTGAGAGTTTTCATTCTTTATCCTACTTCTTCATATTCACTTGGGGCATTATATGACAATACAAATCTTAAGTAGGTCTTAAGTTTAGGTATGCTGAACTGTTTTATTTACATTTTCATCAAAATACTTAGAACCTTCTGTCATAGTCCTGAAGATGAAATTTTAGTTACTTGAGTAACTGAAGTCCTATTGGTCACTCTGGCTCCTCATCAGCTCCTGGAAGAGATGAATTGCTTGGGTCCCTTCAGGTCTTTGTGACTTATGACTGGACTTCAATTTAAAAACTGTAAGCCAGTCTTTGCTTGTTTTATTTTGTACTTTATCATTCCTTTTGTAAAAGCACTTCCCTGAAGTCAGTACTGGCTTATGACCTTGTTGCTGAATCAGCATGGCTACAAGGAGGCCTGTAAAACCATGTGTCATTATTTCATAGTGATGCATTTTCACCTGTGTGTTTCATTGCAGAGATGGTGCTTACCAAAGTCAACCAGGTGGTCAGCACTGTGGGTGAAATTTGGAAGAAAGATGTGAGAGTGAATAGATGTTTAAATTTGCACTTTGGAATAGATATGGTTTTGGAAAACTTATCTGCCTTGACCAAAAACCCAAAATTAATTGAACACCAGGTTGTAAAAAATACAAAAACAAGCAATTTGATCAAATAACCTTTTTCAGAATAAAAATGGAAGGGTAAGCAACTGTGTAATTTGATAATTAGGTTACTATGGTTACTTTTTCTGCAGAACAATGGTGCTGAAGATTTTTTTTAATAATAGCTTCAGATAACAATTTTCAGGGAGAGGGAACTCATTTGCATGCAGGAGTACATTGACATCATTATTCTTATTTTATTTGATATAGGTAAAGCAAATTATTATTAGAAAAATTCTTACTGTTTTAGACTTTTTAAAAATCACATTTCTCTTTTTTAAATGCACACATAATGCATTTGATCAAATCTACTCCACTTTCTTTTACAATTTCTTTCCTGCCCCTCCCCACCCACTACTATTCCTTCTCAAACTCATGAGTTCTGTTTTAAAACTCACTGAGTTCACTTAGTATGCCTGAGTGTAGAACAATCTACTGGAGGAAGGGTAGTCTCTTAGGGGCCCACATCTACAAAGAAAAGTGGTTGGAGAAATTCACAAGCCTTCCCTCTTACATGTTGGAATTTTTGCACCCTTGATCTTGAACATACAGCCATGACTGCAGTGAGTTCACAGACAATGGCTTTAGCACAATTACAGCTAGCTAGTAAGGATGATGAAGAGACTAGTTTGGTGCCTGCTTGGATATTTCTTGGATAGTTCTCTGTATCCTTCAACACAAGTGTGTGCTGCCTTTAGCAAGAGAGCTTACCACCACATTCTGGAGAAGGAAGGACAGTGACAATACTCTATAATGTTAAGGGGGGCTGGAATTTATGGCACCCCCTTGACCAACAATTAAAAAAGAGGTAACCAATACCTGATGCTGAAAATTTTTATTTGCTAGCCTATATTGTCTGGAGAGGCTTTTTTCTCCAATATAGGACAACTCCATTTTAACTCCTTTACATTGCCCTATCATACACCAACCAATCTGAGCCTTCCTGTTCCTTGCCCTATCATACACCAACCAATCTGAGCCTTCCTGTTCCACAAGCATTTGTTGTAATCTTTTTTAATCTTGATAATTCTGAAATTTCAAATAATTAAACTTTATTTCCTTGATGACAAAAGTTGAATATCAAAATAAAATTCTCAGTCTTTGTATTTATTCCTTTGAGAACTCCCAGTGTAATGTCATGTGCATATTTTTAATTAAGTTATTTGTGTTCTTGGTATTTAGTTTTTGAGTCCTTTACATATTTTAGACACCAACCCTCTGTCAGATGTGTAGCTGGTAAAGATTTTTTTCCCACTTGGCAGACTGCCTCTTCACTCAATTGATAATGCCCTTTGCTATATAAGAGCTTTTTAGTTTCATGAAGTCTTGTTTGTCAGTTGTTGGTCTTAATATCCATGTGGGTCCTGTCTAGAAACTCCTCTCCTATGCAAATTAATTTACCATGCTTTGTGTATACTTCACTCACCTTTTTCTAGACTCAGCTTCTCTTCATAGGAGATTTTAAACACAACTCTTCATTAAATTGTGTTTTCAGTAACTCATATGCCACTCCCTTGCCTCTTCAAGTCTCTAAGTCTGGAAAATTATTCACAACATGTTTGTAAAATTCATTTGCTCTCTCCATCTACATTTCCAATGTCTCCAAATTTAACCTCACACATTGCAATATTCTCATGTTTCCTTTCTTTTTACACCAAGCAGGTAATTCTTCAATCTGCTCCCAACATGCTGTTCAAGGGCTCTCTTTCTAAACTCTGTTCTCATTGCATTGATATTCTGCAATTTTTATTTATGTTTTTTAATAATATTTTTATATTTTACACACCAACCACAGATCCCCCTCTCATGTCTCCTCCCGACCCCCCCAGCTCCTCCCTCCACAGACCCACCCCCCAATCTCCTCCTCCAAAAGGGTAAGGCCTCCCATTGGGAGTCAGCAAAGCCTGGTATATTCATTTGAGGCGGGTCCAAGCCCCTCCCCATGCATCAAGGCTGAGCAAGGCTTCCTACCATAGGTAATAGGCTCCAGAAAGCCAGCTCTTGCACCAGGGATGGATCCTGATCCCACTGCCAGGTGCCTTTCAAACAGACCAAGATACACCATTGCCTCCCATATGCAGAGGGTCTAGTCTGGTCCCATGCAGGTTCATGAGTTCCCATGATCTTGGTTCAGTTGTCTCTGTAGATTTCCCCATCATGACCTTGGCTCCCCTTGCACATGCAATCCCTCTTCCCTCTCTTTGACTGGACTCCTGGAGCTTGGCCTGGTGCTTGGTTGTGGATCTCTGCATCTGCTTCCACCAGTTACTGGATGAAGCCTCTATAATGACAGTTAGGGTATTCATCAATCTGATTACTGGGGTAAGCCAGTTCAGGCACCCTCTCCACTATTGTTAGTAGTCTAATCTGGGGGTCATATTTGTGGATTCCTGGGAATTTCCCTAGTACCAGGTTTCTCCTTTATCCCATAATGTCTCCCTCTATCAAGATATCTTTTTCATTGCTCTCCCACTCTGTCCCTCCTCCAGTTTGACCATCCCATTCCCTCATGCTTTCTTCCCTCATTCCCTCCCCTCTATTGCTCTCCCATCCCTAGTTTTCTCATGGAGATTTCATCTGTTTCCGCTACAAAGGCAATCCATGTGTCCCTCTTAGGGTCCTCCTTGTTCCCTAGCTTCTAAATAGAGAATTCTCAACAGAATAATCTCAAATGGTCAAAAAACATTTAAGGAATTGCTCAACATCCTTAATCATTGGAAAATGCAAATCAAAATGACTCTGAGTACACCTGTCAGAATAGTTAAGATCAAAAACACTGATGACAACGTATATTGGAGAGGATATGGAACAAGGGGAACACTCCTCTACTGTTGGCAGGAGTGCAAACTCATATAACCACTTTGGAAATCAGTATGGTGGCTTTTCAGAAAATTGAGAATCAATCTACCTCAAGACCCAGCTATACCACCCTTGGGTGTATACCCAAGGGATTCTCAATCATAGCACAAAGACATTTGCTCAACTATGTTCATAACAGCATTATTCATAATAGCCAGAACCTGGAAACAACCTAGATGCCCCTCAATTGAAGAATGGATAAGGGAAATGTGGTATATATACATAATGGAGTACTACTTAGCAGTAAAAGACAATGATTTCATGAAATTTTCAGGCAAATGGATGGAACTAGAAAATATCATCCTGAGTGAGGTAGCCCAGACTCAGAAGGACAAACACGGTATGTACTCATTCATAAGTGGATACTAGATGTAAAGCCAAGGATAATCAGACTACAACCCATAGCTCAAGATACTCTGCATTAGACATGTCTTTTCCTTGACATTTCTGATCTTCTCATCTCTGCTTCTAGTGTGACCTCATGTCTTTTACATTTGCTCAAATCACTCTGGAAGACTCCCCAACAGCAAGCAGGCATTGCTTACCAGCTAATAGCTCTTCCAGGATACAGCTTTGCCACATCTGATGGGTGTGCTACAACTGATAGATGGCCATACTAAATTTTCCTCATCTGGTCTGATTGTTACCACTTTACCTTTGCTCTTGTTCCCTTACTTTGAGTGATTTGACTGCTCTTCTTTTGTTTTCTTATAGCATACACAGTGTCATAAAAATAATAGCCCTTATACATTGACATTTTAATTATGTACATTGTAATTAATCTTTTCACCACACTTTATCTTCCTCATCTACAAGTCTGTATTTTATCTCCCTCAGTGTCCAGTCTGCGAGAAGAAGCTTATTGAATAAATGAATATAGTAAGGTATACAGTCATGCAGTCTACAAAAGATTTATGGTTATGGAAGTTTGTCATCATAAGAACCACATGCTGAATATCACAGCAAATGCCTTAGAAACTAGAAATCTTCCCAAGCTTGCTGCCCACAATTTGCAGTGTCTGCTGCCAAATGGCAGTGATATATTTGAGATTCCATAATCAAGCATTTTATACAGAGTTAAGAAGTGAGAAATTCACATCATTTGCTTTGAGTGTGATACATTTATATAAATGCAAATTTTTATTCGAATTTCATGATATAATATAAAAAAATCTTGGATGAGAAACATGAAAAGCCTTTGCCAACTGGCATGGAATACTTCATATACATATGTCTAGATGAACATATATTAAATATATTCATTTTATTCTAGGAGACTGAAATCCTTTAAGCACCATTGATCTAAATGCTAGATATTTTTTGTGTTATAGAACATTCTCATCATTATCCCATTTTATAATGCCACAAAACTACTACCATATTTAATCTTAATTGCTGAATAAGAGTTTGTATATGCCAATTGCTTCCAACTAGTTATTTTAACAGTGGGTCCTCATCTCTTTCTCTGGAACCTGAATACAATATTTTTTGTAGAACTTCCCCAGCATCCCTTGCTCCCCATGCCCTCTACTGTGGCTTTATAGTGAGCAAGGAGCCCCCAGGTGTGATGCTTTTTTTCCTATGATGTCAAATTCCAACCAAAACACAGAAACATTTTTTTTCATCTGCCATTGGTAAATGGTTCTTCCTTATGTTTTTTTATTTAAATAACATTTTTAATTTATTTTACATACAGACTGTAGTTTCTCCTCCCTTCTCTCCTCCTGCACCAACCCCCCTCACTTTCCATCTACCCACCTCCCCATCCACTCCTTCTCTGTCTCCATTCAGAAAGGGGCAGGCCTGGGCTTGAACAAAGCATGGCACATCAAGTTGAGGCAAGACCAAGCTCCTCTCTTCTTTGGGAACCTGTTCCCCATGATGGTTCTCTCTCATAAATACCAGAGAGCCATTAAATGTTCCACTCACAGTTTTTGGTTAGAAACCCTGTATCTGCTTATTTACATGCTGGATTTCACTCATTTGAAAGTTTCTGTTTTTCCTGAAGAGACACAACATTATGTTTCATATAGTCTCAGTCATTCCTTAAAAATAGAAAGATAGATTCTTTTCAAATTTTAATTGATTCAAGTGTTTAAAATTATTATTTTCTTGGCTTTTATGAGCTATGAAGGCCTGTGATAAGGAAGTCATTTGCTCATGAAATTTCCATCGGGTTGCACTTCTTATGTTTATTTTTGAAGTGTGTGCTTTACTCGAAGTGAGGGGAAAGCTGTATATTTGCAGCAATGTGTTCCTAATTCAGAAGAACTCTTTTCACTTGTTTCACTCTTCATTCTTAAGTTCTTAAGCAAAATGAGAGTGATCATTCTCAAACCACAGATAAAGTTAAGAGGCCAATACTGTGATCACACAGAAGAAAATCGAGACTATAATCAGAACTTAGATTGTGAGTGTTGAACAGCATTCCTCATAAAACACTTGTATCATCTTCGTCCTTCAGAACATAGGAAATTTGAAGTTTAAAAAAATAATTGGACTTATTGGCTTTAAATATTTTAATAGACTGTCTACTGCAATCACCAAAAATGTGGACTTAACAAAAACAGCCTGCAGTTTCAGGTTCAATTTTTTTTATCGTTCTGGAACAGAACTCTGTGGTGGCACATACCTTCATACATTCATGACATTTGGGAGGCAAATGTAAAAGAGTTACAAGTTCAAGGCCTCCCTGTCTAAAAAAAAAAAAAAAAGCAATGTAAAGCATTAAAAAGCAAAATATCTGGAAGAGGATGCATTATCTTGTTGATGTAACTTCATTACAACGATGTTAGTAGGGTAAAGGGCTGTGCTGTTTTCTTTGGGAGGCATGTGAAATATCAACATTCTCACACACAGAGGCCCATCAGCTCAGCAGGGGAGTCCAGAAGAGGGGTGGATCTTTCACCTTTACAACTCTCTATACTCAAATTCCACCTTAGGCTAGGTGACCCTCTTTCCATGGGAGGGCCTATGGTCCTTTAGCCCTTACTGTTAACACTCTTGCTACATGGCTGTTCTTGCTTAGGATGCTGTGCTAGCATCCTTAATGTAGTAGTAATTTCTGGTTACTGCCATCACCTGACAAGACAACTCCTGCTTCATGATCGCTGCTTCCCTAATCAGTTGAGATCTGAACTGATTCTGGCACGATGGGATGGGTGTGTCTTACACATTCACTTACTTTTCAACACAGGTTGATTTGAAAGAATATTCTGAAACTGCTCCACAGTAAGCTTGGAAGCAGATGAGATATCGTTCCTTCAGCATGGTGTTCAACAACTTTCCAAGTTTAGCACCACCAACAGTCTTTGTTGACTGTGAGATAGACACACCATAGAGTGGACATAAAATTCAGGAATCAAAGGTTCCATTAGGACAGGAAATAAATTCCCCAACAACTATGCCTTCAAGAAGCAAAAACTCATCATATATGAAGCTAATATTTTACTAGTCCCTGCCCTTCTAAAGGAACTGGGGTGTTTTCAACAAATGAACATTACAGCTATTAATTCCTAGAATTATGCAGGAAAATTGCCTAGATTAAAATTTTTGAAGGGTGTGTGCTATATAATTACTGAACTAGTACTCACAAATATACATCTACAGGGTTAATTAAATATTTTCTTTTTAAAGTTGACATTACAAGGCTTGTCCTTCTAGGCTTCCAGCTTAAAAGTGTCATGACTTGCAGATTAGTAACACCAAAGACAATAATTCCAGCTGGGAATGGTGGCTCATACCCATAATCCAAGGACAGGGGACGCTGAGAGAGTTGGAGTGCCTAAATTCTGAGCTCTACCCCAGTCACATAGTAAAAGTTGCATTTTAAAATATAAATTATGATAACAATTCCTGCAGGATTATAGTTATTATTTCATATAAGAATGGAGGATTAACTCAAGTGAGTATGTTAAGAAAGCTTTGGTGAAGTATTTATGTTCCTGAGATGACATGGGCCTTTTGGCTTCAGGGCTACCTTAATTAAGTGAATCACTGGTTTCCTCTAGAATCACTTCTCCAATCTTCTAGTTGTTACCTGCTCATGATTTTCATTCATGATCTGTGTGTCTGTGTGTCTGTCTGTATGTATGTGCTTTTCAACCCAAGATATTTCTGAACACGAGACTGTCTTTATCAACCCAGGTTTCTATAGCATGTTTTCATAGACTTAGCCTCATATCTTATAGTTGTGTAGCCTGGAGGTCCAAGATCAAGTGGTTATGGATACAATATTGTACTGGCTGGTTTTGTGTGTCAGCTTGACACTATATAGAGTCATCATAGAGGAGGGAGCCTCAGTTGAAGAAATGCCTCCACGGAACCCATCTGTAAGGAGTTTTCTTAATTAGTGATCAATGGGGGAGGGCCCAACACATTGTTAGTGCCATCCCTTGTAACACAAATTTTAAAGGGTCTTACTAATAAAAAACACAGGAGCCAGATATTGGGGTGAACACTGAAAGATTAGAGAAACAGAACAAGCTACAGCTAACCTCACCTTGCCAATTCCTCAGCTAATCTTGTTTTCTCAAACTGGAAGCCTCTGAGTCTTCATCCAAATTATCTCAGCTGAACAGCTGCTAAAAGCCTAAAATCTTAACAAGATCTAGGTTCTGGTCCTCATGCCTTATATACCTTTCTGCTTCCTGCCATCACTTCCTGGGATTAAATGTGTGTGTCACCATGCCCGACTGTTTCCAGTGTGGCTTTGAACTCACAGAGATCCGAATGGATCTCTGCCCCCGGAATGCTAGGATTAAAGGTGTGTGTGTGCCACCATTTTCTGGCCTGTATGTCTATCTAGTGGCTGTTCTGTTCTCTGACCCCAGATAAGTTTATTAAGGTGCACAATATATTGGGGGAAACAATATCACCACAATCCCTGGTCTGGTAGATTTGGGTTATATGAAAACAGGTTGAACAAGCCTTACTAGGAAGTAAGCCAGCAAGCATCTCCGCTCCATGGCCTCTGCATCAGCTCTTGCCTCTAGGTTCCAGCCCTGCTTGAGTTCCTTTTCTGACTTCCTCCAATAATGGACTATGATCTGGAAGTATAAGTCAATAAACCCTTTTCTCCACAGCAACTTGTTTTTTGGTCATGGTGTTTTGTAGCAGCAATAGAAACCCTAACTAAGACTAGTATACTGTTGGGATTTTGCTTGGTTTGTTTATATTTTCTATACTGATTTATCATTATATGTTGGTGAAAGAGAGAGAGAGAGAGAGAGAGAGAGAGAGAGAGCAGGTGTCATATTATTTGGACTCCAGCTCTATGATCTAATCACCTTCCCAAAGCCCACTCCTGCCATCACCATGCCAGGAGTGACATTCAGTATTTGAATTTATAGGAGCATGGGCATTTAGTCCAAGAAATCATGCCTGCAAGGAACAACTACGGGATAATTTCCTGTGAAAGTTTCCCTTCAGCTCCTTTAACAGACTGGTTCTACATCCTTGCCTGCTGTTTCTTATTTTGTTTTATTAGTCATGTGGCTACTTTCAATTTGATTGTCAGGAAACATCCTGCAGCTGTCTATCTCTCTTCTGGGTCACCTCTCACATTGTTCACAAGCTCTCGCTGCTTGTCTCTGTCTAGGATTTATGGAGTGTACTGTAGCTAGAGTTTTCCTGCCTGGCCCACAGTCAGGACAAATCTCTCTCACCTGCCAGTCCCACAGCCGTCAGACCCGACCAAGTAAACACAGAGACTTGTATTGGTTTCAAACTGTATGGCCATGGCAGGCTTCTTGCTAACTGTTCTTTCAGCTTAAATTAATCCATCTCCATTAATCTATACCTTGCCACATGGCTCGTGGCTTACCGGCATCTTCACATGCTGTCTCTCATCATGGCGGCTGGCAGTGTCTCTCTGACTCAGCCTTCCACTTCCCAGCTTTATTCTCCTCCTTGTCCCGCCTACACTTCCTGCCTAGCCAATGGCCAATCAGTGCTTTATTTATTGACTAATTAGCAACACATTTGCCATACAGAACATCCCACAGCACTTCCCCCCCCTTTTTTTTTCAAAAAGGAAGGTTTTAACCTTAACAAAATAAAATTACATATAATTTGGGAATTTGGGCGTAGCTTCTCTTACTACTTCCTGCTGGAGGGGGGCGCTGTATCTTATGGGGATACAAAGAAAATTTTAGGATCATGGAAAAGTCCATGAGGGTGTATCGTCTGAGCCAGTTGCCTTCAAACCATTCTGGATGTTGGATCATCTGGGCCATGGTGTCATCGGAGACCTTTCAGGGGGTCTTGGCTGGTCAAACCTGATGTATCTTAATCTGGAACAAATCCATAGCCTTTGGCTTTCTGTGGGAACAAAAGCAGAGTCTCCTTTCCAAAGTAACATATCCTTATATCCAAATTTTGAAGTCAAGGCACCTTTAAAATATACATTTTGGCATAACTCAACAGCTTTTACAATCAAATATTTTTCTGCAGTTAAAAGTCCCAAAGACAACACAATGCAGATTCTCTGTGTAATATCCATTTTTACGTGGCTTATTTTTTATACTACCTTTACTGTCTCTTTAAAGACTTTATTTTTTAAAACTATGTATTTATTTCTATAACTCTATATATCATCTTTTTTGTCTCTTTCAAGCCTACGTATCTTTTACACACATTGTAAACTATTACATCTGAATCTGTCTTATTGTGAATCTATTGCCTTAAACTGCAGCAGCTGTGGCTGCTGGATCCACCCACCTCAGCTTCCCAACATGGCCATGGTTTACCGCCAGCTCTGGGAGCTATCGGGGTCTATGCTTTTAGCCAAGCAGCGTGTAGCCCAGAAACCTCCCCTTTTGCTCTGCACCAGCAAAGGCTAAATCCACTATGCAGCTCAAAGTGCCACTTGCAAAGGCCTCATTCCCGCCATAGGCAGGTCGAGCACGCACGCTAGGAACCCACCAGTAGCTCAAACCAGCAGCTGCCACTCATTTGAGAGAGACAATTAGGAACTGTTTTTAGCTCTGTTTTAGAATCTTTTCTCAGGTTTTTAGGTGGAAACTCTTGCCACCACGTTGGACGCCATTTGTAGGTAGAGTTTTCCTGCCTGGCCCACAGTCAGGGCAAATCTCTCTCACCTGCCAGTCCCACAGCCGTCAGACCTGACCAAGTAAACACAGAGACTTGTATTGGTTTCAAACTGTATGGCCATGGCAGGCTTCTTGCTAACTGTTCTTTCAGCTTAAATTAATCCATCTCCATTAATCTATACCTTGCCACATGGCTCGTGGCTTACCGGCATCTTCACATGCTGTCTCTCATCATGGCGGCTGGCAGTGTCTCTCTGACTCAGCCTTCCACTTCCCAGCTTTATTCTCCTCCTTGTCCCGCCTACACTTCCTGCCTAGCCAATGGCCAATCAGTGCTTTATTTATTGACTAATTAGCAACACATTTGCCATACAGAACATCCCACAGCAGTGTACTATATCCTCCAACTGAAGTATTATTTTCCTTCATGCCTTCACTCAAGAGTTTCTATTTTATTTCCTTTTTCTATCTTGTGTCTATGTTGCTGATTTATTTTTCTAAAATACAGAAAACATTATACCCTTATTTGATTAAATCTTCTCTACCTCATTTATAAATAACAGTTTTGTGGTAAAATACACATAACATATAGACCTTATCCATTTTCAATATATGGTTAGTATTAAGTTTTCTCAGCTTGTGTAATTCCACCTCCATAACTCTTCTCATTATAAGACTTAAATTCCGTCCTCAGTAAACAATTCTATATTGCTGTGGGATGTCTTTCTGTACACTGTGAATATGTGTTGCTCTGATTGGTTGATACATAAAGCTGTTTGGCCAATGGTGAGGCAGAATAAGGTTAGGCAGTACATTTGAACTGGAGAGAGAGAAGAAAGGAGAATGGAGCAGATGCTGTGAGCTGTCACCAGGAGAAGCAAGATGTGAAAGTACCAGTAAGCCACAAAGCCATATGACAATGCATAGATTCATAGAAATGGGTGTAGCTAGAGTTTTTCTGCCTGGCCCACAGTCAGGACAAATCTCTCTCACCTGCCAGTCCCACAGACGCTCAGACCCGACCAAGTAAACACGGAGACTTATATTGGTTACAAACTGTATGGCCGTGGCAGGCTTCTTGCTAACTGTTCTTACAGCTTAAATTAATCCATTTCCATAAATCTATACCTTGCCACGTGGCTCATGGCTTACCGGCATCTTCACATGCTGTTTCTCATCATGGCGGCTGGCAGTGTCTCTCTGACTCAGCCTTCCACTTCCCAGCTTTATTCTCCTCCTTGTCCCGCCTACACTTCCTGCCTAGCCAATGGCCAATCAGTGTTTTATTTATTGACTAATCAGCAACACATTTGCCATACAGAACATCCCATAGCAAATGGGCTCAGTTAAGTTGTAAGAGGTAGCTAGTGAGAAGTCTGAGCCATTAGGCCATACAGTTTACAAGTAATATAAGCTTCTGTGTGTTTACTTGGGTCCAAGAGGCTGTGGGACTGGGCAGGAGATAGGAAAACTTCTGACTACACTATATCTCCCTTCCTCTGCTACTAAAAATACTACTGAACTTCCTGGCCCTGTGAATCTGAGTATTCTAGACATTTCATCTAGTTATATAACATCTAGCATTCATTGACTAGCTTGTTTTACTTACATAATGTGTCAAAGGCCATCAGTGATCAGTGTGAATGTGTTTTCTTCAGAGTTCAGGTGTTGTCAGTGTGATAGTATTAAAAAGTGGGACATTTAATAGATGGGTGGGTCTAGAGGGCTATTTTCTTGTGAGAGGGATTATTTTCCCAGCTGAAGTTCTTGGTAGGGAGAGTTTGCCCTTGCTTTCCCCTTCTGCCTTTTACTGTCAAGTGTCAGCATTTTTTCCCTTAGAGGATGCAGCAATCAAACTCCATCTTAGTCTCAACAAGCAAACCCTCCCCACTAAGCCTGCTCTCATTTGCATTTACCAGCTTCCAGAACCTTGATAAATGTATTTGTCTTCAGTATACTCTTTGTTGGTGTGTGTCTATGTAGTGTTGATATTCTGGTGTTTATGTTGATGTTCTGGTATGTGTATGTGCACACGCGCACCTCTGAGGCTAGATGAGAACATTGGTGTCCTGCTATTTTATTCTGTTTTCTTTCCTTGAGACAGTATCTCTCAATGAACCTGGAGCTCATCTGTGCAGGTAGACTGACTGATGATCAAGCCCTGGGGCTTTTCCTCTGCTCCGTCTCTGTTACTCCCAGCACTGGGGCCATAGACTACCTTGATTGGGTTGACTATTCTTGGATTTCTTTAGGGAGGTGCTGGCAGTGGAACTCTGGTCCTCGTGCATGCACAGCAAGGGCTCTTACTAACTGAACCATGATCCAAGCTTTCTTTCTCTTCATTATTCTTCTAGCCAGCTTGTGATATTGCGGTGCGTGTGTAGGCATGTATACTGCTTTTGGCCATTGTGAACAGTGCTATGGACACAAATGCACAAATTCAAGCTCAATTCTTTCTTTTTAGTACTTCCACTGAAATGGAACTTCTGAGGTACACTGCATATGGTTTCTTTTAGAAATGCTACATTGTGATAGTGGGCTAGGTTTCCAGTACCAGGCATGATCTCTTCTTGAGTGGGTCTTAAGTCTAATTAGAATACTCTTGATTATCTCCTAAAAACTACAGGCACTAAAGAATGCTGAAAGGAGGAGAAATAGTCATTATAAAGATTGAGCAGATTATATATAGGAATATATATGTATATACATATAAATATATGTGTATAACAACAATTACTGAAAAAAGTGCTCATGAATTTGAAAGACAGAAAGGAAGGGTATATGAGAGGGTTTTGACTTTGGAAAGGAAAATTGTAAATGATATAATTATGTAAAATAAGAGAAATAACTAAAAAACAAAACATATTAAATATTTCAACTACAAAATCCATCTTTTCATTTGCTTTACAGATTTTATTGAATTATCCATGACTAACCCCTAAGTTTTTAATAATATTTTAATAGTATTTTTAAAATTTCATCCTCAGATTGTATGTTGTTCTTTTCATGTAGAAATATAACTGTTTTCTGTATATTAATTTTGTATTTTGTTACTTTTGGACTTATTAATTCTAGCCAATATTTTGTAGATTATTTGGGACTTTCTACATATATGATCACATCTTCAGTGAACAGAGTTAATTTTACTTTTTCCTTTCCAATTTGTATGCATTTTCCCCTTCTCTGACAGCTCTGACTAGAGCTTCCTGTAGTATGATGAATGTATGTGGTAAAAATGGGCATCTTCCTTTATTTCTTTTTTTTTTTTTTATCATTCTAAAAATTTATTGGTCAAATGGAGGGAAAGGAGCAAGGTATAAAATTTTTTTTTTTTTAATTTATTTTAATTTATTTTGCAATACAATTCAGTTCTACATATCGGTCACGGATTCCCTTGTTCTCCCCCCTCCCGTCCCCCTCACCTTTCCCCCAACGCCCCCCCCCCCCCATTCCCATCTCCTCCAGGGCAAAGCCTTCCCCACAGACTGAGGTCAACCTGGTAGACTCAGTCCAGGTAGGTCTAGTCCCCTCCTCCCAGGCCGAGCCAAACAATCCTGCATAGGCCCCAGGTTTCAAACAGCCAACTCATGCAATGAGCACAAGATCTGGTCCCACTGCCTGGATGCCTCCCAAACAGATCAAGCCAATCAACTGTCTCACCCATTCGGGGGGCTGGAGAGATGGCTCAGAGGTTAAGAGCACTGGCTGCTCTTCCAGAGGTCCTGAGTTCAATTCCCAGCAACCACATGGTGGCTCACAACCATCTATAATGAGATCTGGCGCCCTCTTCTGGCTTGCAGGCAGAATACTGTATACACAATAAATAAATAAATAAATAAATAAATAAATAAATAAATAAATAAATAAATAAATAAATAAATAATAAACCTTTATTTCTTAAAAGGAAGTCTTTTAGCAAGCATTCCCCATTGAGAATAAGTGTGCCACAGAAATTTCCAGGATGGGCTTTTGTTATGTGGAAATGTTTTCTTTCTGTTGCTATGTGTTGAACATTTTTATCATGAAGGAGTATTGGTTTCTCAAGTGCTTTTCTCATGTCAGTTGAAATGATTATTTCCACACACACCCCAATTCTGTTCATATGCTGTACTTCATTGACCAATTTTCATGTGCTGTGCTATTCCTACATTACAAGAATGTATGTCAATTGGTGATGATATATAGTCATTTTAATAAGCTGCATTATTTTTTGTTGAGAATTTTCACATAAATATTCATAAAAGATGTCACCTTGCTATTTGCTTTTCATACTTTGATTTTGGCACCAAGTTCATGCTGAATTTCTAGCCTAGAATTATGGAGTGTCCTTTCCTCTTTAACTTTTGAAAAAATTTCGAATAAATTGTTATTAGCTTTTCATTAAATGCTTGGTTGAATTAACGTGGGTCACCACCATGTCCAGGGCTTTACTTTCTGGGATAAGGAATAGTTAAGTTTCCTTCCTAGTCATGGGTGTAATCCGGATTTCTATTCCATTACTCAGTCTTGATAGCTTTTGTGTCTCAATTAATTTGTCCATTTTATCTAGGTAATCACAATTGTTGGCTGGGCATATTATCCAAATCCTTGGGATGCTGAAGCATGAATAATTTCAAGCTAGTCTGAGCTAGATAGTGAAATATTGTGTAAAAAAATCCCAAACAAAATAATGTATTGGGATATAGTTGTTCATATTAATTGATTTTGCACCATTGGTAGTTATGCCTCAACTTTTACTTCTAGATTTCATAATTTGTATCATTTTTCTTCCTTCCTTCCTCCTACTCCCACTCATCCTCCTCCTCTTGCTTCCTCTTTCCCACTGATCTCTGTGAGTGTGTATGTGTGTATGTGGGCATGCTGGACTTTGTGTGGTGTGTGGAGGACAAAGATCCACATTGGGTGCTTTCTTCTCTCATTATCCACCTTATCTTTTGAGTCAGGATCTCCTGAACCTGGAGTAGACTGGCCTGCAAGTCTGTGAGATCCACACATGTTTGGACACCATGCTGAGGTTTCAGGTTCACACTGCTTCACCTGGCTTTTTCCTTGTAAATGCTGAGGACCTGAACCCAGAACATAATGCTTCCATTGCAAACATTTTACCCTTTGAGCCATCTCCCCAGCCCCATTCCTTCTTTTTTTTTTCTTAGTCTGTTTAACAAAAGTTTGTTAGTCTTATTGATTTTCTTAAATAATGAATTATTAGTTTTATTGATATTTTTCACGTTTTCATTTTTTATGTAATTTATCTGTGATATAACCATTATTTTATATTCTCTTTTATCTTCCAATTTATTTATTATTTAGGTTATTTATTTGAAATCATTCCTATTTAATGTTTAAAGCATTTTTTTCTTCTATCCTCTCCCACTATCCTTCCTTGAACCACTCCCATATACCCCCTGATTCTCAAGTTGATAGCTTCTTTTTCTCTGATTATTATTTTACACATACACAGAAAATGCGTGTGTATGTACACAAATATATAAAAATACAGCTTACTAAGTCCATTTGTGGGTTTTTTGTTTTTGTTTTTGGTGTGTGTGTGTCTATATATTTTTATATATACACATTTATATATATTGTGTATAATTTCAGCTTGTCCTCTTTCTAAATGCAATGGCATACAACTATAAATCTTACCTATTTCACCATATCCATTTTTCAATTTTTCTTTGATTCATTCTTATGCTGTTTACTTTACACAGATTTATGAATTTTCCGTTGTTTCTTCTGCTGTGGATATCTAACCTTTTCTTTTGGTTAGAAAAATTTTTTGCATGAGATCCATCTTTCAAACTATGTTGAGACTTCATTTGCTAACAGTGTCCTGCAGAATGTTTCTGTGCAATGGAAGAGAATGTGCTTCTGTTGCTGTTGGCTACCTTGTTTTGTTTGACTATAAGAAACAGATAGCTGGTGTCTCCATTGCTTTTCTCATAAACTGTAAGCCCTTTTGTGTGGCATTTCATTCTTTGGAGCCATGCAATCCCTTATGATCTGGTCCTAACTGGCCTGATCTCATTTTACATGTGAGGCATATAGACTCACTTTCGAGTCTGCAGAGAGCTTACCTTTTCAATGTCTCTCCCTCTACAGTGGCTTATCTGTTTTCTATTTTCCATTCTCCAATTACAAAGCTGCTCTTAAGACAGAGCAAAAATCTCTACCTCTGGGAAAATTTTGGCCCATTTTCAGGCTAAATTCCATAGTTTCCATAGTATTCTATGCCCACTTCTTATGTATATGGTAGGCTGCATTCTAAATGTTCATAAAGGGCCTATGTTACCTAGAATATAAACAGTTCCCCATGCCAGTAATAAGATCATTATAAAATTGGGAAGTATGGATGTTCTGAATTCAAGTACACATTTTTTAATTTTAATTTTTAGGGTATATATTTTATTCATTGACCAGTTCATACAGATATGTAATATATATTGATTTTATTTCTCCTACTTCCTCGAGACACCTCCCAACATGTCCCCCCCACCATTTGTATCTCATTGAGTTCAGTTAGTGCTCTCTGCTAGAATGTCTGCTGATCTTGTCTTGATCTCGCACAAGCCTTGTGCAGGTGACCATAGCTGCTGCAAGCTCATCAGCCCAACAGATATGTCCTATCAACATTATATCTTCCCTGACCACTACCAGGGCCTATGACTTCCTGGGCCATGGACTTTGACCAGGATTACAATAAAAGGCTTGAATTCCATCCTGTGGATCAGGCTTCAAATCCAATCATAAAGTAGCTGGTTACCCTCATAGACTTCACACAACTTTCAGTTATGGTACCAGTGGGCACATCTTGTCTAGCGGGTCAGTATGTTAGCATTGATGGTTCACTACTGGATAATATCACAACTGATTTTTCTTCCCCTCTGCTCTGAATAGTACCTCCTTGTGCTATGAAAGCTAGGAAAAGGATGTTTTTAGGTTAGTAACAGTTTGATTTTTCTGTCCTATTCCCAAAATATATTGTATCTTCATCAAATAGGGTCTTGCTGTCTACTTATGGTAAACATCTAGGAGCAATGACAATATCCAGTGTTGTTTAGGGAGTCTCTGGGGCCTCCCTGACCAATAACTCATAGAGAATGTCCATAACTTGCACTGACAGTTTTGTTTGAAAAGTCATGCCTTCTGGGGACAGCATTGTTCAGCAGTGCTCAGAGGCCCCTTCTTTTGTTATGCAATTAACTAGTTTCACTAATAATTAAAACACCTTTAATAAATGCAGTATAATGTATCTATATCATGGTTTTCAGGCATCCTTAGACTTGGTCAGCAAATCCCTAAACTTTAATTTCCCCTCCCCCTTCCCTCCCCCAATTTCTGTTGAAAACATTAACCTTCAGGATCCCACCCTCTTTTTTCACAGAACTTACTATCCCTTCCCTGTCTTAAAGCTGTTTCCTCCCCTTCTTATGAGCCATTTCTTTATTGCTAGCATCTATAGACAAATTAAACACACAAATCTAAAATTCCACATGTGAGGGAGACTTTGTAGAATTTGTCTTTCTGAATCTAGGTTACCTCACTTAGTGTAATATTTTTGACTCCATCCATTTTCCTACAAATTTCACAATTTCATTTTTCTTTATAGCTGAATAAAACTCCACTGTGTGTATGTACTACCCATCTACTTTTCATTCATTTGATAGACAGCCAGGATGATTTCATTTCATAGTTATTTTAAGTAGATCAGCAATGAAGATGGGTTACACAAGCATCCATATGGCCATGAAGGGAATAGCTGGGTCATATGGCAGTTCTAGTCCCAGCTTTCTGAGAAACCTCATCACTGATTTCTATAGTGGCTGCACCTATTTGTACTCTTTCTAATGGTAGATGAGCATTCTTTTTTCCTCAAAATCATGTCAGCATTTATTGTTGTTTGTTCCCTTGAGAGCCAAACTGATGGGCCTGAGATAGAATTTCAAAGCAATTTTAATTTGCATTTATATTTCTTCACTTGGTAGGTCTGTGTTCAATTACATGATTCACGTTTTGATCAGACTGTTCATTTTCTTTATGTTTAGTTATTGAGTTCTTTGTATATGTTGCATACAAGGGAAAAATAAGGTTGGACATAAGAAAAATACACTTCTGTGTACAAAATTCTTTTTATTTCCTTATATGACAAATCCAACCCTCTCAAGACAACAGGGATGTCTTGAGAGTTTTCCATTAGAATTGGCCAAGAGAAACAAGATATAAGAATGTAAGATTCTATTTTTTATGAATCCTATATTATTGTATGCAGAGGTGGTCATGCTTTTATTACTTTCACTCACATTCTAAGAGGTACATACCACAGGCTTAACACCTGGGCTAGTAACTTTTTAGTGTGAGGCAACAGAAAGTTTATATTGATTTATATAAACATATTTATATTTATAGTGATTGAGATTTTTTTTGTAGTATAACAAGCCCAAAATTCTAACATACCTGTGACTGCTTTGTTGGGCTCAGTTCTTTATTTCTATTCACCATACACTCCCCTACCCTCCAAACAGTCCTACCTAAATCTTTACTACCTAGGAGAGCATCCTAGCTTTCAGGAGACAACAACTTCAAAATACTTACCACAAATTTATGGTAATCCCTGGTTCTGTTTTTCTTACCGCATTTTAATTTTGAATGAAAAGTTTTAAAATAAAAATTACATGTAGTGATAACCACAGTTTTCACCCATGTGTTATTTTCATGCTCCTGGATGTTTGTGTTTTAATTATCTATTGCATGAAAAATATAAAACTTAGTGGATTAAAATATCAGCAATCTATTATTTCCCATGATTCTTTGTAGAGTTTGCTGACATTGCTCAGCTTATGAGATCATCCATGTTTCAGCTTCTGTTGCAGGCTTAGGGATGCAGGAACCTCCAGACTTTACCCAGGAGCACAGTGATGGCCTGGCTCTGCATCAGCGTTCTTGACTTGCTTCTTTGGAGCCTAGTCACTGGCACTCAAGATACTAAAAGCAAATGCTCCTAGGCCTGTTATGGACTAGAATTAAATCTGGCATTATGCCAAACAAGCCACAAGGTCTGCTCAAGTTCCTAGGCAGAAAAATGGAGATCTTTTCTTGAAGAGGGTTAGCAAGGACATACAAGACAGGACAAGACAGGGAGCGATTACTGGAAGCCATCATCAAAGGCAAGAACCACACTTGAGTTCAAGTCAGAGACTCATCTAGAACACCTATACTGTGTCCTGTGACCCCTTAATCCCAGAGTGAGTCAAGAAGGAAGGTATTAGGCCCAGGTGAGTGTGAACCTTTCTTACATGTCATGCAAAAAAACTCAGGGTGAGAAGTGGGGCCCACTGTGTTCAGCAGCAACCGACCAAATGCAGCTTTCTCTACATGTTCTTCTTGAGGCAGAGGAAACATATGTTGCAAATAATTTATGAGACTTTGCTAAATAATAGCCTAGTTTTAATTTCAATACCTTTGATGGTATTGAAAAGTATTGAAATTAAAACTACATTTAACTTCTGGTCTTCACTTTATTAAAAAAGGTTTGAAGGAGACAGAAAATAGAATGTGTTAATCTGTTTAGTTAAGGACACTGACCTTCCTTCTTCCCTGGCTTTCCCTGGTTCCTTCGGGCCATTGAGAATGTGAGTTGGCTAAGTATATTATTTATCTTTGCTGGACCTTTCTTTATTACACATCAAACCAAAATTTTTTTACTTGACTTCTATAAAACTGTCTAAAATGAGTCTTATTTTCTAGTTTACACCTTAACATTTTAGTCAATCAACTGAATACTTCTGTCCAAAGTCTTCATCTAGTTGTGTTTGGCCTTAATACAGAAGCATGGGGGTTGGCTGACTGAGTATTTCATTTTTCCTGCAATAGCTTCAACATTATATAAACTTGGATGTGGTGTGTGCACTCAGGCATCGTAAAGAACTGTCAAATTTTGTTTTTGAAAAATGAACTCAACCTGTTAGGAATTCAGGTCTAGATAATGCTGTTTGGCACTGCACCTCCATGAATAATTCAGCTAATTTGCAACACAGTTATTTGTACATTATGAGTGCACATGCTTTGAAAGTATTTCTGTAACTCTGCCATATTGCCTATTAAATGCATTCTGAAAATGGGATACCATGCAGGAATGGAAGTCCACACTTAGAGAATATGTGAATCAAGGCTATGAGACCTTGTGAACTGTTGTTTTCACTTTCATAGAATATTTTACATGACTGTAGCTGGAAAATGAGCTCTTCTGTTTGAAGATGTTTGTGAAGAAACTTCTCTTCGCTTGTATGTGTATGTTTGGAAGAGAGTAAGTTTCATAGTTCTACAACAATGTTACCTTTTGCACTTCCACCTTTATTATCACTTATCAGTTAATGTTTTAAAATAGTGTGGTGAGTTTCACCACTGTATTTTAATTATTTATACTGGTTACAACATTCTATCCTTTGCTGCTGGGCATCAGCAAGTGTGATCGGGAGAGAGAGAGAATGTAGTCAGGGATAGAAAAAAAAAAGGGAACTGGGCAGCTCCATCCTTGAGGACAAATATCCCATTGATTGGCTTCTGTTCCTCTGTCCCACGGGCCTTCACAAGATAAGGTATGTAAATGGGAAGCTGAGTCTCCAGGAAAGAACCAATAAGACTGGTAGAAGCAAGGAAAGTTCTTGGGCAGTAGAGGCCAAATATTCAGAAAACTTTATTCTTTCCTGTTGTGGCTTTATTCTGTAAAAGAACAGGCACATCCTATGTCGGGCAAGTTGAAATACTTTTGATTTGCAACTTATACATTCCACATAGCGCATGATCATATTTAGAAAGATTATCATTGAATATTCCCAACACCAATAGTTGTAAGAACAGTAAATATTCCCACTGATGACTGCCTTCAACTTGTCTTCTGTTCTTTATAGTCAGTATTTCCAATACATTTTTGATACAGAACATCAAAGCCACTTTTAAGTGCTATTAGTTTTGAATTTTGTTTTTCATATACTGGTATTTATTGTTTTTAGTTTTAATATTTTTTTCTGTGCTAGGCATCAAACCCCAGGGTCGTGAGTATTGTAGGCAAGTGTTTTATCACTAAACTACATCCTCAGCTCTAATTTTTATTTTATCTTTTATTTTATTATTTTTTGTGTGTGTGGGTAGGTGCATATTCATATATTCATATGAGTGCATGCATGTGTGCTGTTGTTTGTGGAGGCTACACATCAACTTTGGGTCTTGTTCCTCAGGAGCTATGCATTTTGGTTTTGGAGATAGGGTCTCTCACTTGTCTTAGGCTCAACTATTAGGTTGCATTAGTTTCCAGTCAAGGCTCAAAGGGCCAGCCTTCTTCTTCTCTCCAGTACTGAGATTCCAAGCCTGCACCACTACTTTTGGTATTACACCATCATGCACATACAACAAAAAGTTTACTGAGTTATCTCTCCACTTCTTATTTATTAAAAAAAATATTATATGTACTGGGTTTTTGCTTGTTTGTTTTGTTAACTTGGCACAAGCTACATTAATCTGGGAAGAGGAAACCTTAATGGAGGGATTACTTCCATTAGACCATGGGTAAGCAAGTCTGTGGGGGCATTTTCTTCATTAATGATAGATGTGGAAGACTGCATCTCACTATGGGTAGTGCTACTGTGCAGGAGGTAGTCCGGGTGTTATAAGAAACCAAGCTGGGCAAGCCATGAGGAAAAAGCCAGCAAGAAGCATTCCTCCATGATTCCTGCCTCTGCTTCTGCTTGTGTTGTTGCTCTAACTTCCTTCATTGATAGGCTGTGACATGGAACCCAAGTTGGTTTTGATTAGACTATTTTGTCAAAGGGACAGAAGGAAAACTTGAACATTGTATGTATTCATTGTATATGGTACTATGTTACACAAGAATATTTAATGCAAGTATATATTATGTGTTTAGTGTATACCCCTAAAGCCCACTTCTAAGTTTATTTGCTTCACAAAGATTATGTCTCACCATCCATGAATCTATATAGTTCAAGATAACTATGCACAAGTTAATTTACTATTGTTGTCAAAATACTTTGTATGTCTGCATATAAAATTTCTTATAGGAAGAAAATATATTATTATAAATAAAATGACTTCTTATTCAATTTATTCAAAAAAGATCGCTGTATGATAAATATACCTTTAAAAACGCAAAATCATTTCAGTTCTCAGCAACATTATTATTATCATTCTCAATCCTTTCTCCATTTTTTGTTAATTTCTCATTACTCTGATTTGCATGATTAAGACTGTTGCTGCCACAATTCTCTTTCTTATTCCAAACAACACAAAAAGCACCATCTTTTGAGAAAGCCACCCAAGCAAAGTTTTCAGCACTCCATCTAACACAAGGAAATGCAAAAAACAAATGTAAGAGCAAAACCCAATTCAGGTCAGCCCTTCCAGGATCACGGAGGCTTGTATATTGCAGTGTTTGGAATTTCGATCACAGAGACTGGGTATATCTGCTGTAGCTGGAGTTTTTCTGTGTCCCACCCAGTCCACAGCTGCTCAGACCCAAGTAAGCACACAGAAGCTTATATTAATTAAAACTGCTTGGCCATTAGCTCAGGCCTACCACTGACTAGCTCTTACATTTAAACTCAACCCATTTCTGTTAATCTATATGTTGCCGTGTGTTCCATGGCTTTACCTGTGTGCCATTACATGCTGCTCCCTGGATGGCAGCTGGTGTCTCCTGACTCAGCCTTTCTCTTTTCAGAATTCTCCTTGTCTGCTTATTCCACCTATACTTCCTGTCTGGCTACTGGCCAATCAGCATTTTATTAAACCAGTGCACAAAAGCATTATCCCACAGCATTTTTCCTTTTCTGTTTAATTAAAAAGGAAGGTTTTAACTTTAACATAGTAAAATTATATATAACAAACAAGAATTACTGTTACAATATCTAGTCTGTTTGTATTTTGTAAAATTAAAGAAAATATTCTATCTATCCTATATTTGTGAGTCTAAAGTTTCATATCTACCTTATCTCTTATCATAACCAAGGAAAACCATAATTATAACTATATAGTCTTCAAATACATCGAAGACTTCAGAAGGATATAATATTCCATAACTAAACAAGAAGTGCATTGTAAGCAGCTTCCAAAAATTCTGGAAATGACAGAGACAACTGGCTGCCTGGACCCAAAGTTCCTCTGTAATGTTGGGACATCCATCTTCAGCTAATAAGCCTAGCATTTTTTCAGTCACTTCTCTCTGTGTCCTGTAGAATATTTGGCAGTCTCTGCAAAGCAGGAACCTAAAGAACCATTTTGCCCCATTTTGGCAAATTCAGTGTTCATTTTCCTATGGGTCCTGCATGTACAGTTTATACAACATATTATCAGCAGTCAGGCAAGAGAAGCCTCTTGCCCAAATGGCTATTTTTGCCAAGAAGAAGATAAACTCCATATGGACTGTCTTTGATGCCCATCCTCCTCTCTGAAGTAAATTGGTGCTGCCAGGACCAGACGTGTCTCATTGTCCAGAAAGTCTAAGTTTTTAAAACATTTTAAATGCCATATTCTGTAGGTCTTTGAAGTGTTTGAAGATTACCTACTTAATTGAAATATATCTATGAATACCTAGGAAATTAAATTAACATGACTATAAGTTTGATTATCATGGATGACTTAAAAAGAGATTGCATTTATAATCAAACTGCTTTAAATAAAAATAAACATTCATAAACAATATCTTGGGAATTTGGACATAGCTTCTCATACTACTTCCTGCTGGTTGGGGGTGCTGTAATCTCATGGGTATACTGAGAAAATTAATAATTATGGTCAAGTCCTGACTGGTGTAGTCTGTGAGTATGTCTGAGCTAGTTGCTTTGAAGCTGTTCTGGATGTTAGGTCATCTGGAAACCTCTCAGGGGGTCTTGGCTAGTCAAGCCATATTAGCCTAGAAACAATCCACAGGTTCTCATCTTCTGTGGAAACAAAAGCAGAACCTCTTTTCCAAAGCAAGGGATCCTTAAACACGAATTTTGAAGTCAAAATACCTTTAAAATATATATATTGGTTTAACTCAGCAGCCTTTATAATCAAATGTATTTCTGCAGTTAAAAATCCTGAAGACAATATAATCCAGATTCTCTGTGTAATTTCCATCTTTACGTGGCTTATGTTTTATATTGTTTTTATTGTCTCTTTAAAGACTTTATTTTTTAAAAATATTTCTTTATATAACTGTCTATCCTCCTTTTCTTTTCTCTTCCAAGCCTATGTACATTTTTACACACACTGTAAATTGTTTAGAGTTTTATTCCATCTGAATCTGTCTCATTGTGAATCTATAATCCTTCTTAGACCAGAGGAGATTTAAACTGCTAAGCTGTGTGGCTAGGACCAGCAGCCTTGGATGCTGACTCCACCCACCTGAGCTTTTCAACATGGTGGATGTACCCAGGATAGTCACGGTTACCCCACTAACTCTGGGGTCCATGCTGCCATCAGGGAGCATGCAGCTGGCCCATAAACTCTTTTTATCTGTATAAGTAAAAGCTAAATCCATCATGCAGTGTGCTTCATGGGTTGAAGATAGCTCTGTGTACCCTGGCAGGAATCTGCCATGCTGCACTCAAGCCCATACACCATGAACTGGCCATACTGTAGTTCAAGTCCGCATGCCACAGCATCTCTGTACCTTGGTGTCTCTATATCTCAGCCTGCATGAAACATGAGGTAGAAAGCTGTTCTTAGCTCAATTTTAGAATTTCTTTTTAAATTCTCTCAAGTTTTAGGTGGAAATTCAAGCCAACATGTTGGGCAGCCAAATGTAGTCAGAAGGTTTCTTCAGTCCCACCTTGCTTTAAATGAGATGTTTCTCTAAATTCTTCTGCTCAGGTCTTAGGGAACCCCACTCACCATCTGCTCAGCCAATCCTGTCTCCATGAATCCTCAGAATGAAAGACTCTGAGTCCTCACCCCTGAGGGTCTCAGTTAAACTGTTGCTAAAAGCTAAAAGCTTAAAAAGACTCTAGTTCCTGGTCCTCACACCTTATATACCTTTCTGCTTCCTGCCATCACTTTCTGGGATTAAAGGCATGTGTAGCCGGGCGGTGGTGGCACACGCCTTTAATCCCAGCACTCCGGAGGCAGAGCCAGGTGGATCTCTGTGAGTTCGAGGCCAGCCTGGACTACCAAGTGAGTTCCAGGAAAGGCGCAAAGCTACACAGAGAAACCCTGTCTCAAAAAAAAAATAAATAAATAAATAAAGGCATGTGTAAACATGCCTGGCTGTTTCCAGTGTAGCTTTGAACTCACAGAAATCTGGATGGAACTCTGCCTCGGGAATGCTAGGATTAAACGTGTGTGTGCCACCATTTTCTGGCTTCTATGTCTATCTAGTGGCTGTTCTGTCCTCTGACCCCAGATAAGTTTATTAGGGTGCATAATATATTGAGGGACACAATATCACCACAATCTGCAGCCATGTTGAATGATATAACTAAAACTTCCTGGAGAGTTCTAACAGTGAAGCACTGAGCTGAGTTGAAATTTCTTCATCTAGAAAGTGAGCTTGCTAAAGGAACAAACAACTTGCAACTTGACCCAGAATTAACCCCAGCTCAAAATAAAACTTCAAGCAAATGCTGAATTGCTGTTATTCATTTTTCAGTTACTTCCAAGGTAGGACAAGTGTCTACATAGCTGTAGATTCTGAGGTAGCTGAGGAGGGCTAGGAAACCCCAAAAAAGTCTCTATAGGGAGAACACATGGACTTCAAGATCTTCTGCTGAGTCTTCAATCATGTGGCATCTGTGCAGCATGTGTGGCAAAGGAAAGCAGCCCCGTGGTTAGGTGGCCTGTTTCACAGGTGGATTTAGTTCCTGGTGGAACTCCACCTATCTCTCTCTCTTTCTTTTCTTCCATTCTGATTGTCTTTGAGACAATGTCATGGTAGCTAGAACTTTCAGTCATGTAGAGGTCAAGGTTGCTAAAGATTTCATCAAACAACCAACTGATGGTCCAGACAATATTTTGTTGGCCCTTTATATGGCTCATGTTTTCCTATTTTGTTCATGTTTTCTCACCCTTGCTGAGAAGCTTAATCCAGTTTCAGCAGACGTCCAAAGTATCAAATGCATTTGCATTTAAATGCAAATTCTAAATGTAAATAAAGTTGATTTTTAGATTTTATTCAGCCTGGATAGTCTATGTTGCTTGTGCTGTTCCATTAGCTTAAGTAACTTAGAGGTGACAGTCATGTGGAGAATGTACTGATGGGTAATTTTGACTTTTGTTATTTTCCTATAGTGTTAAAGACCTGAAGACTTTTAAATGATAGTGAATAGTGCATAGCCAAAAATTATTATGATTTTTTGAAATGATGTCATTATTTCACATGAATGCTCTACTTAAAAATAGAAGCAGAGAATCAAGAAAAAAACCAGGGAAGTAACCTCTAATTTGAAATTGGATGCATTGTGATGCTTGTGCTGTAAAATTCTGATGGTGTATTAATGTCCCCACATATATTATCCCAAATTGTACCTTTCAGTTATAATGGCTATTCCAATAACATAATAGCCATTTACCTGTAATTATAAGTTTTCAAAGCCTGAAATGATTCCAATTGTTTTTCTCTGTACTTTTCACGTACAATGGTTTTGTGCAGTTACAAGATCCAAAAGGCTTATTTCAACTTTCTGTTTCTACCTCTTGAATCATGTTGCAATTTAAATTAGTTTTTTTGGTGCTTGAAAAGCCCTAGGAGATTACCAAGGGCACTAACCAACCCCAGCCTAAGGGCTCTCAGGACTTAATGCTTGCTGACATTCTGTTAGCCACATTAAAGCTCCAGTTTCATCATGAATGATTAAACCAAATACCCATTCTTTGTGCTTCTCTATTTCACTATGAAATGCAGCAAAGTCACACTCCGTTCTCCTGTAGCAGACTTTTTGAAAGGAGCTATATCTGCAGGGAAGGCAAAGGGCCCAGGTAACAGCTTCTCCATGAGGCTCAGAGATGCTTGTCCCCTGGAAGCTTTCTGGGATAAATATAGCAATGAGTCTTTACCAGTCTTATGTGCTCACCTCCTTTATCATTACCCATTTATATATACCCAAGTCTCCAACAGGAAGGATAGGGTGTCACACAGAATCCAAGAGGTGATGGGAGGAAGGGAGCTCTGTTTAGGTTCTCTTGAGGTCTCTTGGAGCTCAGATAACTTGTGGAATATCCAGGTAGTTTCCAATAAAATGGTATGGATCAAGTTAAAGAACAAAAGCAGTAAAGGTGAGACTTCTCAGATGCAATTGGGAGGACAGAAAAGTAATTTGTGATAGTAGCTTGAGACAATGAGCCTTGCTTCTCTATTATCTGTCACTTTAACATGTGTACAGTATGTAGACACGTACATGTGGGAATAGGTATACTGCATGCATACAGGTACTGAGTAATGTACATGATCAAGTTCAAATCAGACCTAATCCAAGGTCTATCCTTTCTAATTACCAAGATTCAAGTCTTGATAAGCAGATGAAGCCCTGAATGAATGTGTACTATTGACATGAGCAAGGACCCCAACGCTTTAGCCCCATGACTCGGACAAGCATTTTCTGGTTGAGGGTCAGAGGCATGACAGATGGCAAAGCCTTCCTCTGGTCCAAGTATGTGTGTTTATGAGTGACTGACCAGTGTATATAGAGACTGTTGGATGCTAGCATCTTCCTATTCCTGTATGGCTACCATCCAAGTCTGTTCCCCTTCAGAGACCTCCCACTAAGAGACTGACTACCCTTCCTCTTTGTACTGGACATATTAAACACAACGGTTTCCTGGTAAGTGCCCTCTTTAAGAGTGAGCATAGCCCAGCTGATCCCAGGTTTGCTGTATGTAAACTGTCATTTTTTTCAGTGTCTGTCATTTCTTGACTCCTGCCTTACCCAGTCAAATTTCTAAGACCAAGCTATTGACATTAAGGGGCAAAGTAATTCTTCACATAGGCAGGGTGGAACTTGGATAAGAGGCTATATTGGAAGAAACAGATGTCTGTTGTGGGACAGGCACTAACTAGAGAAGAGATTGATGAAAAATTAGGTTTGAGGTTCTCAAATCTTAGAGAATGGCTACACTGCTGGCCAGGTTGATTATAATGGTGTCTGCTGGGATACTGTTAAGAATCTTGTTTTGTATGTCTCTGCAGTGTCCATGGTTTGTGTTTCAAACCAGTGTTAGATGATGAAGATATTATCGGTGCAGAAGTCACACTAAGAACCACTTCCCACTTCCTACTTGATTCCAGCTGCAGAATCAGAAGCAAGGGGACTTAGACACTCTTCTGGGAGGGTCAACCAGGATCCTCAGCAAAAATGATGAATGCTGCAGGTCTCTTTTAGAAATTGTGGGCATTAGAACTTCCTAGGCCTGAAAGATGGCACAGATATGCAATTAGGTGGGCTGAGACAAAAACCCAGATATGTATCCTGGGTAGAGCTGACTTGGACTTTCAGCATCTTGAGGATTACAAAGTCTGCTGATTCATAGGAAAGGTTGGCTGCCCTTCTTAGCACTGCTGTATCAGGGTCTGACTGAGTGTGTGTGAGTGATAAAAGGCCTTCCTGATCTTCAGGGGGTACAGAGACTAGGGTCAAACAGACTGAGGGTGCTAATTACTGGAGCCCACTCTCATAACCTATTTGGGTGCTTGACACCATCTAACATGCCATATGATGGAGCCACTGCCAGAAAATGAGCATACATGTGTAGAGAACACCAGCTGCTCTGAGACAGCTCTTGCGTGAGACTCAGACAAGAAGGAAGAGGTCTATGTTCTTATCACATTGTGTCCACATGACTAAGTAGGTACCTTCTCCTTTTCTGCAGCTGCCTCCTAAGAGTCAGGTGAAGAGAAGCAGAAACCATAACAAGTGGTAGGAGAAATGAAGAGAGGGCTTGGCATAATGCTATGAAGTAGATAGAATTTTTTTTCTGAAAGAGTCACAGTTTTAAGCAAATGGCTAACATTACTAAGAACTTCTAAACTATTTTCTACTATTGGTTAATTTGGGAAACACATAAAGAGAACAGGTATAGTACCCTGAGTCATTTGGTTGATATGTGGTCAAAGAACAATAAAATAAGAACTTGGCGACTGATCACTGACTTATGTTAAGTTTTCAAAATATTATGTTTGGAAACTATTCTAGGACTTGGAAGCATGCAATATTGAGCAATGTCATCTCTCTGCCTTTTTGTGCATTGCAGCAAGAGAATGTAGATCGGGTGTTGGCTTTACTGAGAACAATATGGGGATTCTTCAAAACCCAGAGACAAATCTATCATATGAACCAGTATTCCCACTAGTGAGAATATATTCAAAGGTATGAAAATTGGATGTTGAAGAGACTTTTGTGCTCCCACATTCTTTACAGCTCTATGCATGATAGTTCAGGAATGGAATCAAACAGGATCCATCAACTAATAAATGGATAAAGGAAATACACACACACACACACACACACACACACACACACACACACACACTGAAATACTATTAATCAATAACAAAGAATGAAATTCTTTCATGAGCAACAACCAGGATCAGCTGATGAGCTAGGTAGATACTGTATGAATTAAGATATGACAGGTAATGAAAGACTGAATGTTTCATAGAAGATGAATAAATTGACTGTGTAGAATGGGAGACTAGAGTGGCAGTTACCCGAGACTTGGAAGGTTGAGGAAGTGAGAGCATGCTGTCTATAGGATAGACATAGTAGCTCATTTGGTTAGAAGAAACAACTTTTAACTCCTGATCACCCACGATAACTACAATGGACTGATACAACTTATATATCTCAAAATGGCCAAGTAGAAGTAATTATGCTTGCCACCAATGCAGAGATAATAAATGTTTGAAGTGACAGGCATGTTAATTACCCATATTCAGTTATTACATATGGAAAATAGCAGGGTTTCCATAGATGTGTACAATTATCGGTCAATTGAAGTTAACATATATATTTCATCCCTAGAAAGAACTAGTGCCCATTAACTGTAGCTACTGTTTTGTCTTCTTTTTACCCAGTAACCCCTAGCTGATTTCTGCCTTTATGAACTGTCTTTTCTGAGTTTTTAACATAAATCTACTTTTATAAAATTTACAAGAAACAGTCGCCTGCATGAGCTGTAACACTTAGCTCTGCTTCATCTCAGCAGAACAGAAACATTTTTGGATGTCAGATGGCTTAGACAATTTTCAGGAGGCTTCAGTTCATGATGGGAGATCACACCAGAAAACAATGACTAGGATAGATTTGCAAACAAAGTGACTAATTTGCTTTCTGTCCTGTATGACCCCAAATCTGCTTGCAATATGCCATATGCTAGGCAAGATCACTGCTGCTAGACCCATGTCAGTGGCAGCATCTGGAAGAAGAAAGGCTGTCTGTCCCATTCTGTCCATCATCAACCCAAAGTCATCCATGCTAGTTCTGCTCATTTGGGACACTGGCTTTCACGTCTCATTCAGGGCTGGACAGTTGGAGGGAAAAGGAAAAAGAAAAAAAAACTATAATTCTTGTCTTTGCCTTGGAGAATAAAGTACCAGTATTGTGAGCTTCCAAAAGTGGGAGTTAGTCTGCTTTGCACAGTTCATTAAAGACATCCCAGGTTAATGAATTTTAGAGAAGACTCTCTCATACAGCCTAAGGAACAGATGAGGAAAGAGGAGGGAGGACACATTGCTGTGGCCAATGAGGACTGAGGTGGGGGTCATGCAATTCCTAAGGGGAGAGCTTTCTTACGAAGATGGCAAATTATTACTACATGTCCTTCCTATGTTTTTGCCTTGATAAGCAGAGTTTTGGCTGAGGTCCTTTTCCTCCATAAATATGTGCCTTCGTATGATTGAGCCTGAATGTAAATCATGTTGGATTCAGATTTAAATTCTGTATAACCTGAACCTAGACATAGGTGCTGCATGGGTGATCTGGGCACACTTGCTGAGCCCTCATTACAATCATGTAAAGTGGCATGAAAATCCCAGTTTTGCCATGAGAAAGTCTCAGTTTCTGCTTTTCGTGGAACCTGTGCATATTCAGTTCTTCTGCACCTCCAGAATTTATGCAGAAAAGATACTACTTTTCATATGACTGTATCATTTTTAGGGTAGTGGCAAAGTACAGGAGATTCAGCGGGTGTGAATACTCCAGGTACCCAGTCTAGCTTGATAACAGTTTGATTTATTTAAAATCTTGTCATTCTTTGAAAAACACACTGAGAGGAACTACGAGGCACCTTGACTAAGACTGTGGTGTGTGATAATGGGGGAGCACTGGACCACCAGGGAGATGATGCTCTTATTCCATCATTTGACAGACAGTGAAGCTGCTAACTGTCAAGCATTCTAGCACCTTTTCACACCGGAGGAGATCACGTGTGCAGTTAATTTTTTTTCTTTTTTTTTTGGCGGGGGGGCATCCTTCATTCATCCTTGCAAACACGTTTGGAGCATAGAAATGTTTTTCTAAACGGAATCATAATGTACTACTTCATTTTATCACTTGCTCCAACTTGGACTTCTTCTCTGTCAGTGCCATGTATTCCAGCATCAGTTTCTGTCATGTGTTTCTAGCATGAGTTATTACCCATCCTGACACTGGTGTCTGCTGTGTTTCTACCTTTACCTTAGAAGCGGTGGGACAAGTTGCAGTGGTGTTGAGTAGGTGTCAATGAACAGCTGACCACATCCTGGTTCTACAGAGGGGCTCCTACTGGCAGCTCTCTGAGAAGTTCACACTCTGTTTCTCCTTGTTAACAGGAGCCAATCCACTTAAACAAAGACACCATCTCAGTGTGTGTGTGTAAGCTTCAAATACAAACATGTTTAGTTAAGATGTGAAACATATAAAGCAACTAATCACAGCTAAGGTAGTAATTATTTCATCCTCTTTCCCAAACTTGTCATCTGAAAATGAGAGGCACTCTGTCCAGAATAAATTGAAAACCTTTCAAGGGCTAGCATGAAGCTAAAGTATGCCTAGCTCGTGGGCATTCTGCTAAGTGCCTGTGGAAGCTTGAGTTTCCCAGAGATCTCAGGCTTCCCACGAATTCTGCATCCACAGGTCTGGTTCTGCCTAGAGCTGGCTTTCATCCTTGGAGTGAATCAATATCGAAAGAGTGATTTCAAAGGGCTCAAGTTATTTGTAGTCTATTTGCGTTCAGAATGTTATTTCAGCTCCTCTCCCACAGAGCAAATCTCACCAGAAGCGAGACCATATCTTTTTCATATCTACACAGAAAAAAAAAAAAAAGACCATTTAGCACCCACAATAAAAGATATAAAGATTCGAGGGGTTAGGTTTTTTTTTTTACATTTTCCCCCATGAGAATTCAAGAAAAATAAAAGGCAAAGGGCAGAGATGCCTTGAGTGACCATTACAGTCCTGCTGAACTTAGTGCATGCCTGTGTTGTCACAGTGGGCACTCAGCAATACTGAATCTGTGATGGCTGGCCAGTTCCTCATAGTTTTAACATATTTCTCAAAAGCAGTGACATTTATTTTCCCACTATGCAAATGATAAATTTCAGGTAAACAACCTATACACCAAACACCTGAGGCTAAGCAAAAACCGAAGACACGAGCTCATTGGGCCCTGTGAGCTTATATAGCTCATAAACTGAGCAACTCTTGAATTTTATTGAGAGGCAAGAGAGCCAATACTGTGGACACAAAGCATGGTGCTAGGCAATATTCAAGTACTCATAATCTTGTCTATGGTTATAGAGTGTAGGTGCCATTAAAAGAATTTTGTAAATAAGCCTTTGAGGCCTCACTGTGATGTCGAATTTTGTCTGAAAGTGAAAACACTTGAGGGAAGACTGTATCCAGTGCCTCTTTAGAGGTCACCTGGGCCCTTGCTGGTGTAACTCCACCTTTGCACCTAGCTGCTCTGATTTATGTTTACACTGATTAGAAGGTCCTTTGAAGAGTGCTCACTTGTGATCGGCATTACTTATGGATGACACCCATCTGCTTCTTTGTTATTTTTCAACAAGTACAAACAGCAGACAGAGCAAATTTCTCTACTCGTATCTTATGGAAAATACAGGCATGTACCTGCACTCTGGGAGTAAAATCATTGCTTGTTAGTATGTTCCTGTCAGAGAGAATCCTGCTTTTTGGAAGTGTACTTGTTTTTTAAGTAGAAACTCAGTCAATTCTCTAAAAGTTCAGAAGTAATAAGAACAAATAAAATTGACATTTTGTAAGGGTTAAGCATTTTTACATATACTTACTTAAAATCTTGCATTTTGGTGTTATGTGGGACAACTTATTTTATTATTTTTACTTTGAGAACAGCATCTTTAATTAATGTATTTGTAAAGGTAAAATGTTAAATTTAAAATAGTGGTACATCAAAATTCTAAGTTTCTGATCACATTCCAAGATATTCTTCAAAATAATACCCTATAGATTATGGAAGAGCAAATTTGATTTCAATTGTAGGGAACACGTCTTACTAACACAATGCACACATTTACAGCCTCACACATAGTATTTTTTTCCCCAAAGCAATTGAGAGTAGTAGCCCAGAACATCAGAAACTTATTAATTTTTCTTCTCTACAAGAACAGCCACTCATTTTAAATGATTCAGACTTTGAGGTCCAGACAGGTTAGGCAATTTGTCTAATGCTGTGAGACTAGAATGATGCTCATTTGAGGTTAACATTTATCCTTTCATTTAAATCTTGGGACTGAGGAAATGAATTGGTGGGTAAGAATACTTGCTGTACAAGAGAACCTGAGCTCAGTGAGAAACCCTGTCTCAAGGTTATAAGGTAGAGAGGGGTAGAGCAGGATACCCTCTGACCCCTGCATGCTCACACATGTGTGCATATATCTAACACATAGCCCCCCACACCTTCCTAGCACAGTTAGAGACAGAGTTTAGATTTCTAAGTTGAGAAACAAAGATATATTCTAGTTTGGTAAAACCAGAGGACAGGCATTCTCAGATGATACATTCCTTGTTCAAGGTAGTTAACAGGGGATACGATCTGTGCAGAATGGGGAACATAAGCACATGTGCTTGTTCACACTGTAGTTGATTATGAACGAACAGAGTAGTATCCACATGAATGCCATTTGTCTAAAAGATGGTGCATAGTTAAACTGACTACAAGCCTGCTGTCATTGATCTTTTATCTTCTTTCAACCCTTTGGATGAGGCTCATTTGATTGATGCCTAGCTGTCTTCTCTAGGACTATGGTCTTTGATAACGTCATGTTGTCTTCTCAAACTCTGAGTTCTTGTTTTGAATTGAGACCATGTGGCTTCAACTTCAAGTTTCATTATCCATTTTTCTTTGGTGAACAGTCAATTCATTACCAAATGAGAGCTATATCAGGTACCCAGCCTATGTGCAATGCAGATGGAGGTGAAGTGGTTCCCCAATGGGAACCTTTTCCAGCTTCATATCCCCTCAGCCTGTGAGGTTCATCATACCATTATAGCTTGACATGATAATCAGATATTTGTTCAAAGCCTCTAATTCCTAAATCACATTAAGGTCAGCCTTCACATTCCTTCCTGCCCCTCCCTAGCCAGATACTTCTCCTATATGGCTAACATGCTTTACCTGCAGGTTATTCACTTATTAGCTAAGGTAGCTTAGCAAGCTGCTTCATCTTCCTCATCTTGGAAACAGTATGTTGCTGTCAAGCGCAAAGAGACAGAATGATCATGAACTCATTTCTAGAGTACTGTCTATCTACAATTCAGTAGGTATTCAACAGAGAGTAGTGTTCTGACACATAGCCCTTCCTTCCACCCATTCTTATTGAAGTACATATTAAGATATGCTTTAAGTTTCTGTTGTTGTTATTTGTCCTCTAACCTTTATGTTGGGTTTTTCAGCAATTAAGAAAGTAGTTAATGCTCATATTGACTGCTATACATTTTTTCTTCTACCTGAAAAAGTCCTGTTGTTCAAGAACTGCTGAATATACCCTTCTGTATTGATAGGAGTATACTACAATGCTGATTATCTGTCCTCCTATAGTGTCTTAGTTAAGGTTTCTATTGTGGTGAAGAGACACCATAACCATGCCAAACTTACAAAGGAAAGCATTTAATTGAGGTGGCAGCATTTTTCAGAGTTTCAGTCTACTCTCATCATGGTGTGACATGGTGGTGTGAAGGCAGACATAGTGCTGGAGAAGTAGACAAGTAAGCCTTGACTTGCAGCATCAGAAAGTGATTTTAGAGTCACACTGAGGGAGGCTTGAATAAAGGAGACCTCAAAGCCCACCCCCACAGTGACACTTCCCCCAACAAGACCACACCTCCTAATAGTGTCATGCCCTTTGGGGCCATTTTCTTTCAAACCACCACATATGATGACCATACAAGTTATATTTACTAAAGCATAACCAGAAGAGAAGGACGACTGTAGTTGAAAATGTTATTTCATTCTAAGATACCAACCTATGTGAAAAATGCATTAGGAGTGTCTGGGAAAGACAAAGGCAAGGTTGCTTCATTCATGGGGTGTAGCATGCCAGGCCTTGTCTAGTTATGTCATCCTCTGGTAAGACTAAGGAGTCTATTTCCACTCCAACTGTTTTTGTGTACATTCAGTAGGAGCCCTGAGGAGACTGGAGAGCCCTTCACAGCTCTTTAGCTGTGGAATCTAGTCACTCAGCATGCCAGTGCCTACTGAGATGTCCTACAATGAGTGCTACGTGGCCTCAGAAGAAGAAGGCACAGGGACTGTAGAGATAAAGAATGACCCCAGGAAACCAACCAATTTAGAATATTTTCAAGTTTCCAGAACAGAGACATTACTGTGCAGTTGCCCTCACAGATCAGAAAGGACTAACTGTACCTTCAGATTTAGGCTGAAAATGTCACTGTGCTGCTTTCTCTCTTGAATAAAAGTTTCAATGGTCATGTAGGTATGGGTAATTCTAGTTTTATGTTGGACAGGAAACGGAATTGGAAGGAGAGGAGTGATTATGCAGCTGTTCTCTTAAAAGTCAGCCTGTGTCTGCTTTCTAGGACATGGCTACAGCACTTTAAAGAGAAATCTCAGAGTCTGGAAACTCAAGCATCCTAGAATTAAAAGAGTGTCTTACTGCAGATTGTAAATGACTCTCATGGTAATATTACTTGTATCCAGCTTTTATGAATATTTGGAGACTCTGACTATAATTATGAATAAAAAGAGAGGTGTCTGAAAGGGGAAGGAAAAATTACTCAAAATGCTTGGCTATTTCTATTAATATAATATAATCAGATTTCTTATAGCCATATATTTTCCAAATAATTCTAGCAATGGTTGGCTTATAGTGGGAAAATAATTTTTAACGTTAGTGGGCTCCTAGGAAAAGATATTAATGCTATGCAATCCAGGATATTAAAGGTCTTCTCAGGCCAAGAGCTTGGGTAAGTGTCATAAGTTCACTGCTGTCTGAAGTAGAGCTATTTCTAGAAGATTTTTCCTAGTGTTACGAAGGCTTTGGGATTTTACTGGCTTGAGCTTCACAGCTATGATGCCAGTATAATTTTGAAGCAATCAGAATTCTGTAAACAGCTCATAGTAGCACTGTGTACAATCATAAAATGTCAGGGCTCAAGAAAACAGTGTCAGGTGCTGACTTTTAAAGGGATCACTGTCAGTTTTTAATAACAACATTTGTTTAGCCTCCCAGACATGCAAGGCATTGAGTGTCCTTGTTCCTCTTGCTTGAATTAGAATGAAGGTTGCTTAGCTCTTCTCTTTCAAGTTGCAATTCTTAGTGGCTCACCAAGTGATAACACCATTTTATTGGCTGAGTCCACCACTTCACAAAATAAACAGAAATCCCGTAGGGTCCCTGGCAGCTAAGTGTGACTACCAGATAGAAGTTAGGTCTACAGGATTGTTGCTGTTGGTCCATGTGAGGGAACAAGTCTTCTCTTTGCATTTGTCCTCCATGCTACGGCTTGAATAGATGTGTTCTGAGGACCTCCCTCAAAGGTGGGGCTCAGAGTCTGTGCTTGTGAGAATTAGACTATCAGTGCTACATGGGTTAAGTTCCTAGCTGAACTGCTCAAACAATTAAATAGTTATGACTAGGTTTTAATAAAAAAGGTAAACTTTGGAAACTTTGGGTCTCATTTTTTCCTATAACCTTAGTTTGTAAATTTCTGCTTTTGACTGATGGAACAAAAGCAGCAAAATTCAAAAAGAAATTTGGTTTCTAGAATAGATTAGAATCTTTCCATTGAGTCCCTTAACAGAGAACTCAATGCAAGAGACTACTCTACAGAGATTAGTATATCTGAAAGGCCGATTTGGAGCAAGGCATTAGGGAAATCCTAGGAGGAAAAACATGAAACCACCCCTTTCTTGAGATGGAAAGTATAGGGGGGACATCACCACCAAGCTCAGTGGCTGTGTCACCTACTAAAATTCAGTCATTAGACTTAGAAGTCATACCAGAGGGAGAAAGATACATGAAGTTCTCTGGAGACATTGCTGCTTGCATCTTTGGGACATATAGTTGAGTCTGATTTCCACCAACAGGGAGTTGATTTCCAGGCTGTGGTTTGGGGGAGATGATTAAAGTCACCACTTTGTCATGGTGTCTTCATTCTCAAGTTGCTTGCAGTAATCTTCATGATCATCAAGAAGTAGAAGCACTCTGTGGTGAAGCAACAGTTAGAGAAAATGGAAGACAGATAAATTGATGTGCATATGTACACAGAAATGTGTTTATACACCTATACATAGTTGAGTATTATACAGCTTTAGAAAATCGGGATTTCCCACTATTTGCTATTGTGTGGATTGACCTAGAAAAATTATAGGGAGTAAAATAAGCCAGAAACAGAAGATAATGATTATGTAATGTCTGTTTAAATGTTGCTAAAGTTTGGATCTGGAACATTCCCCACTATCTATGAATTACACTTTTCTGCCCAGGCTGTGATATTCCCAGGAGGTGGTGGACCCTAGAGGGTGGGGCCCAAAGGATGACAGTTAGCTTAATGGGATCCTCCTTCTTTTACTCCCTGCTGCTATGAGATGAGCATCTTCCTCCTCTACTCTCTCCACCATGACTAGCTGCATCACTAGAGACCAAAAAGAAACAGGGTCAATAGACTGTAGTCTGAAACCTCCAAAATTGTGAGTCAAAAGAAACCTTTCTTTTTAAAAAGTGGATTATTTCAGATATTTGCTACAGTAATGGAAACTTTTCTAACATATGCAGGGTATATGCATATATACATATGTATATGTAAATTCATATCCAACAGAGATGAAGAACTAAAATAATCCTGGGTGGAGTGTGAGGAGGTCTGGTTGAAATGATGCAAAGTCCAGATACACAGGATGAACAAGTTTAGAGCTCTAGTGCACAATGTGAAGACTATAGTTAATTTGCGTTAGTGTTAGGACTTCTGCTAAGTGGATTCCAGCTGATTTTGCCAAAACAAAAATGCCACTGTGTGAGATAATGGATATGTTCATTTAGTTTTCTATGTCAGTTGATTTACCATTGGATGATTCTGTAACATCACATTGTAAATGAGTATATGCAATAAGTACTATTTAATGAAATCTCTCTGGGTTGAAGCAAACTGACCTGATCCAGACCAGGTTTCTAGTCAAGGTGGTCAGAAACTCATTGCCTTGGAAGGAAATTATTTCTAAGTTTAAGCAAAGTTGAATAAATAAATACCTTACCAGTTCTTGATTCTCTGTTTTTCCTTTTAAAATTGGAGTTTGGTGTTGTGGAAGGTGTGTACTTTGACAATGTCAAATTCAGCTTTTTCTGCTTTCCTAGGTCATGTGGATGGGAGTGGGCAAAGGTTGGTGGCTGAGCCTTAAGCTGGTCCCCATATGGCTTAATGAGTACTTCAATGTCACATCTATGTAATGATTTTTAGTAAGCGGGCAATGGAGATCCCAATCCCTGCCTACAGCTTTCTTAGAGTGAAAAGAAAATATACCCGGGGGGGGGGGGGGATCTTGGGAGGGCAAACATTTATTCCCACACTTGCCTTAAGAAATCATTTATCTGCAATTCCAAATCCCGTCAGAAGAATTTTCCCTTTCCTTTCTCTTTATGCTGTATTTTCAGTTCTTTCATATTCTGTCTCTTCCAAGTAACTTCAAATTAATCACTCCAAATTCTGTTTGAAATGGTACAACTACCATTCATATATATCCAGAGACCAAGAGACTCAGAGTGCAAGAGCAAGAAAGATTCACCTCCATGAGGCTTATCCCATAGCAGCTTGGCATTTGGACTGCAGTAACATCATTTAGAATATGTATTTGAGGAAAGAATAGTAATGCAAAGGTAGAGAGAGAAGAAGAATGGTGTAAGATAGTGAAAGCTTCGCATTGTCCCAACTGCACATGACTGTAGAATGCTGATGTGGTGCCCTCTTTGTTTTATAATAAACAGGGTGAGATGCAGAGTTTAAATTGGCGCTTTATTCCAATATTATTGGTTTTACTGGTAAGGCGAACTCTGTATTCATTACAGTTTCACCTTGCAATGTGAGTGCACTAGAAGGCCTCCCTCATTAAATTTTAAATGTGTTTGAACAGCTGAACTCTTAGAAATGAATTTACTCAGTCGTGTATTCTAAGGCACACTTTATAAATAGTAAAAAGTCAAATGTTTCTAAAAAACTGTAATCCCCGGGAAGCTGCTTCATCTGTTTTCCTGAAGAACTTAACAGGCAGAAACCTGAATTTGCAAACTTACAGTCATGCAATTCATAGTCTGAAAAAGTATTTGAAGTGAAAGCTCCCCTGGCTAGCAGAGTTAATCTTTGGTGGATTCTGCACCATTATCTGATAGTAACAAACAGGTAGGATATGTAATGATGGATGCTGTGCCCATCTTGCTTTTCTTCATCTTTCATAGAAAACTCCTGATGCGCAGCTTTTACAAGATATTTATTTCACAAACCAAGACCAACCAAGTCTCAGGAGGTCAGCCAACAGTGAGGAGGGAGCCCAGACTCCACCTATTTGTGGCACTTACCTGTATTGCACAGCCCTTCCTGCGAACTTGCAAGGGCCTCTGCCTGCCCGGAGGTGCCAGGTAAGTTTCATTGATTAGGAATCGGCTTTCTTAATTGGTGGTTGTGATGGTTTGTATCTTTTGGGCTTCTCCATAAGTCTATGTGATAACGGATTGAGTGCCATCCTGTAGTGCTACTGGGAGGAGGAGGAATCCCCAGAAGGTTGGACCTAGCAGAACGAGGGTAGATCATTGGGGTGTCCTTGAAGGGGCATTAGACGTCAGTATCTTCTGGTCTCTTCTTTTGCTCAGCGGCTACAACGGAGTGAGTAGCCTAGCTCCACCACCTACTCTCTGTCTTGATAATTTTTTCTCATCATAGCCCTCAAATGACAAGTGTGAATGACCACACATCAAATTATTAGTCAAAACAAACTTTCCTTTGATTTTCTAAGTTTCTTTGTTATATTGACAGAAAACTGTTAACTGAGCTTACATAGGGAATGACAAATCTTTCCAAACAGCAGCAAACTGGTTTTTAATTTTAAACAGGATTCTCCTCCAATTTCCCAAACAGAGGCGTCTTTCTCTCCTTTTAAGGCAACCTTTCTTCAGGCACTTCAACTTTTAGCCTCATGTGTTGTCCCAGACATCACAGAAGAGCTGTTAGTTGATTGTTGTCAAGTGCTCAGTAATTTGAGGATGCAATTTGAAGGCTTCGAACAACACGCTGGCTCCTTGGAATGCATCTTCTCTAACTTACAATAATTTACTCCTTGTGAGTTGGAAAGCAAATGAAACCACCTCATCAGCACTGGCCTCTCCACTTAGAGGAGAATATGATTGGATTGATTTAGACCCAAGAGAAGCATCCTTGAATTATCTAATGCTCTACATAGTACCCTTTGTGTTTTCTAATTTGTTCATTTAACCCTACATTTTCAGCTACTTGACTTTGTGTGCCACAGACACTCCTGCCCCAGGGCCCGAGTGGCACTCTGCTGTGAGGGTCTGTCAGGAGAGAACATGCCAGTGCCTTTGAGAATGATTTCTGCAGCAAGGATTTTTCCACTTTGATTTTAATTTCTTCTTTGTGAGTTCCTTATGTCAATAAAGAAGAAGTGTTTGTCAAATTGAGTGTGATTAGTTCACTGCTGAAAGGAAGCAATGCCAGTTCAAAACCAATCCAAGGCTCGACTGGCACTGTACGTGTGGTCATTTAATTATTACAATTTTATTTATATTTGGAAAGCATAAATATACACTTATATTCATTAATAGACTACTTTAAAGATATTTCAAAAACAATTTTACTAGAATTATCTAACATTCATGGAAAGATATGATTTAGTTTGTAGTTTAAAAGCTCAAACCAAAAAATACATGTACCAATAACCCAGAATGTAAAATAAATTGATCTTTTGCTATCTTTCATGGAAATTTTGATATAGCTAAAATATTACGTATTTGTGCTTGCTTATGTATTGTTGATCTAAGAAACAATTTTGATTTTAACATTTGGAAGCAATCTCAAATCAATTTCTTCATTCTTGTTCATTTGTTAAATTTGTTGCAATGGTTACTGTAAATGCATTTTACATTGTAATGTACCAGTCTAAAATTTTTTTTAAAAAAAATAATTCAAAATTTTAAGCTCAAATATTCATAGGACTATTTTCTTTTTTTCATTTTCATTTATTTACTGATTTTAATTGACATAAGAATTAAACAGGTGTATGGACATTAATGTGATGCTCTGGTACATGTACACATTGTATGGTGTTCAGTATACTGTGCAATGTTCATATTTTAGCTCTTAAAGCTTCTTACCATTGCTTTGTCATGGGGATATTAAAAGTCTGTCTCACTTTATTGAAATTTTTACTATTTTTTATAATCACTCTTCTGTAGGACAGTGCAGCAGAATTTCTTACACCTGTCTAACAACTGACTATAGCTCAACATCCACTGATCAAGCTCTCCTTCTTTCTCTTTCCCCATTTGACTCTCCCCCGTCTCTGGCAGTCACGATTCTGTCCTCAACTTCTTTAAGATCAATGTTCTTGGAGTCTACATACCAGTGAAATCGTTAGGATTTGTCAGCTTCATTCAAACTCTTATACAGTGTTCCATTATCTTCATCTGACTTATGTTTTTATAATACATAAAAAACTGAAATGAGAACAATAATAATAAAGCTAACTGTAAGAAAGAGTGAGAAATGCCTGTCATTGGCCGTAGATGCTCATGCCCATGGGTTCTTTCTAGTTTAGGATGAGCACCAGTCAGTATCATAAGGGATCATTCTCAAGTGTCATTTTTCTCAGAAGTACAGTCATGTGACCTCACAAGAACCTTACTTAGCATCACTGGGTAGGTCATCTTTCAGCAGGTCAAAACATCACTTGGGAAACTGTCATTGGTTTGTAGTGTTAGCATTTCCCCTCTCTCTAATAGACCAAACACTCTCAGCATCCAGTTTTAGACTCGTTTCTTCTGCGGTCCTTTACCACCAGTTCTTTAAAAGAGTTATGTTTATTTTCTTTAAGTTCTGCCTTCCATTACTCTCTTAAGTGTCTCTGTGTGACATTCACTCATACCCCTGTAGCTCATCAAATACTCCAGAGGTCAGGCATAACTCCTGGTTTTTATTTCTCCTAGTTTATCATTCAATACAGCTAGTGGCTTCCTCAGGTTCAAAGTTATTTTTTAAGGTTTCTTGGATACCTAAGTCTACTGATTTTTTTTAACTGCACTTCTCTCTTACTCTCAAGTTTTATTTTCTGCACATGTCACCGTATTTTCTCTCCAAACTTTCAACATTAGAATGTTTCAGCCCTCCCATCAGAGACCATCAGAGATGACCTTCTTTGTTGGCATCATTTCCATTTAGGTGGAAAATTGAGCATGTTTCTTATGATATACTGGATGAATTCTGTTTTTTTTTAACCATATTTGTGTCTCTACTCCAAGAACTCGGTTGCCAACAACTCTATCTTTAATTTATATGACCAAAGATTTCATGATCATTTTATTGCTCTTTATTTTACACCCTTTGTTCAATATTATCCTCATATTCACTAGTTTCAATTCATGTACAGAATCTAGCCATTTTCTTATCCTGTATCTTTATCACTTTGTTGCAATAGAGCATAATGTCTAAACTGGAATCTTACAAAAAATCCTTTAATGGATTAATCCTGATTTTGCCCATTTTGTATCTCTATCTTAGCCCTTTCCAAGCATAGCAAGGATTTAATTTTCTACTGAGATGAGCTTCAGGAAATGTTATTTTTTCTTCTACTTCAAACACACAGTGTTCTTTCACTTTTACCCTATTGTGAGGGGGATACCAGAGTCAATTAGATGTCTCTGGTCTTGCCTCTGCCACTGTGTCTCTTCTGAGGGTCCCCTGCTCACCCTTGTCCAGACATACTGGCTCTTCTTGTGTGTCCCAAACCTGGGACACAGCCACTCACTGTGGGGGGTCTTGCCTCTGTCAGTCCTTCTTTCTAGATGGCTTATGCAGATATGAGTACACTTTACACCTGCCTAAATCCTGCCAGTGCAATCCTCCTGTTAAGGGAAGACCCTTTTAAATCCATCTTAAAACCATAGCTTCTACTTTCATTTGGTGCCCATCATTATATTACCTTAAGATCACATAGAAGTCATTCGATAATGTTTGTAATGAAAGAAAGTTATTAGATGGGATCATATCACAACGTACACAAACGCTTGAGAAATGCAACAACAACACCTGAAATCACTGTCAGGGCACCAATGGAGCTCAAATTCCTAAGAACAAAAAGGTGTATTGGAGTTATCACAGGACTCTGGAGGCAAATTAAATCTCTGCTTATTTACCTCAGTCTTCCTCCTCCTCTCATCTGGGTGACACATCTTCACCTCTTTGTATGTCTGGCTCGATTGCTATATCCATACTCAACATCCTCCATTGATCTGTGGACGTGGCTATACCCCTTCATTCATATATATATATTCATATCTTTACACTCTGAGATCCTGGAATGAGTATCTGTTTCTGTGTAAGTATGTGAAAAGCAGTATGTTTTCTATCACAAGTAGTACATTTCTTGTTCCTATAGACCGAGGGCATGCTAGTTCACCTTCAACCACTCTCAAATCTTTCTTGAAAGAGAAATGATGTGTTCAGTTCAGCACTGGCACCTAAATGGAGAGATAAAGTTTTCATTTTTCTCTGGGTTGTGGATAGAACCCTGCTTTTAAATTTGAAGTTGAATGCTGGTGGTGAGCTGGGCAGGGGTCAAATTCTTGCTACCTCCTTCACTCATTTCTTTGGAAGCTGAATTGGCAAGAGTGTTCCTCTTTTACTGTACAAGAAAGTGAGAAATGTATTACTTGAGAATCTGAAAATATCCTTGCTTCATTCCACACAGAGAAGAGTAAATGAAAAAAACACTCTCCGTAGACTGAGAAACTTTATTCCACTTGATTTTCATAGAGCATCATATCTTCTGAACTTGAATATATAGTACTGTAATACAACTACTTTCCATCTCTGTAGCTGATCCTTGTCCTGGGATTTAAGTATGAAGAAATGATGTTTTTAAATGGTAGATTTAGAGCAACAGAAGGCTATGGAACCTTAACATTGTGAGAACAATTTCTGTGTGCTGGTTCATTTGAGAAACACTATTTTGCTCCATGATTTAGGGTAGTGATAGCGAGACAGCTTTTTATGCCTTGAGTTGTGCCTCTGCTCTTCCTTAGAAAAAATAAACAAACAAACAAACTCTATGGAAATTGAAAATTGTAATGATTAATGATTTAACTCTATATATCTTGAAGTTTACAGAAATCCCATGCCTATTCTGCCAATAGTTTAAATGACAACCTCAATCTAAGTTTCATACTTTGGTTAACAGACTCAGTAAGATTTTGTTCAGAATAATGAATCCATAATTTACTAGTTACATGAAAGTTCAAAGATCGTATTCATATTCAAAGGTGTGTATAAATCCACACCCATAATTGAAGATGGTTATTGATTTATGACATATATATTTTCTTTCTCTAGCAATGTCCATGTATACACATACATTGTTTCATTCAGTGTAATTTTCAATTCATAGAGGTTTACACATAGGTTTTCTTATGTGTGGAATTAGAAACTATCTTGTAAGGTCAGAAATGAGTAAGTCATTTATAAACAGGATGTGCAGGAGGTTTGGAATGCTTGCTGGTGTTGTTATCACTGTGCTGAATAATTCATGTCAACTTGACATAAGTTAATATCATTTGAGAGTAGGGAACCTCAGTTAAGAAAATGCCTCCAAAAGATTGGACTGTAGGCAAGCCTGTAAAGCATTTTTTAAATTAGTAATTGATTGGGGAGGGCACAGACCATTGTGAGTAGTGCCAACCCTGGGCTGGTGGTCCTGGGTTCCATAACAAAGCAGGCTGAGCAAGCCTTGAGGAACAGGCCAGTAAGCAGCACTCCTCAATGGCCTCTGCATCAGCTCCTGCCTTTAGGTTCCTGCCCTGCTTGAGTTCCTATCCTGACTTCCTTTCATGATGAACAGTGATGTGGAAGCATAAGCCAAATAAATTCCCTTCTCCCAAAGTTGCCTTGGTCATGGTGTTTCATCACAGCAAAACCAACTTGACTATGACAATCATGACTGTTGCTTGGGTTCAATCAAAACCATTCAGTATTGAATTTCTGTCTGATAATAACATAGTGAATATCTCATTAATTATTTTGTTACTTTAAAATCTGCTTGGTTAGAGTTCTATAATTTAGTGTCATTGGGGTATCAATTGTAGCAGTTATCTGTTAGGAGAGAAGTATGTAGTTTTTATTCTGGGATACCAAAAGGGAAATTATTAACCTGACATGCAGAGTTATATAAGAGAACATAAAATTTTAAACAGTGAGTTCCATGCAGGGCCTGGAAGCAGCTCCTATTGCCTCTGTCAGAAATTATTTCATCCCCAAATCAATGTTTATAAACATGGACTGTTTGACTATCACAAGTGTATAATAGGTACCCATATAGAAGCATATTATATGCAAAGAAGTTATGGTTACCTCCTAATCTTAAACTATCATTACTTTATCTAGAAAATCACACTCACTCCACATGGAATCCTGCAACTAGTGAAAAAGAAGGAAGATTTTTGCACCCAGGAGATGCTTTTTGAGTTTCATCCTTATTTGAGACCCAAAACATAGGGGTGTGTGGGTAGTACTCTTTGGATGACACCCTGAAGCAATGTTTCCACAGGCATGGTCCTTACACTTGTTATAATTACCTCTCCATGGATTATTTCTAAGAAGCCACAGCTGAAAAACAATTAAGACAAAAGCACATTTTAAAAGCAAAATCTGAAAAGCTGCAACAATATCTGGGACTTAATTTCTAGAAGAAGGGATGAAAACAGTCCTTTGTGTGCTAAAGGAGGTGGACTCACCAATCACAGGCAGGGATGACAGAGCTTCCCCAAGGCAGTTGCTATTCCAGGGCTCAGCAGAAGTAAAACCCCAGACCTTGAGTCTGCTTTGAGAATTCTCATCAACATTTCTGTGCACGGGACATTAGAAACTGATTAACAACTGTCTGGGCTTTCATCTCAAGATGGTTGTTTTCTCTCCCTCGCAGGGACAAAGCCTGGGCAGCTGTACCCTGTTATTTGACAAAGCTGTGTTAAACTATCTAGAGATTTTTGCCATCTCAATCGGCTCCATTTCAGTGAAATAATAAATGCACAGGCAAAATTTTCAGAAAAGAGGGGGAACAAAATAACAAGACAATCCAAAACATAGAGCACCAGGAAAATCTTTCTTTCTCAACCCTCTAATTTGTAAACGTCAATGGCTGGTGAAGATTTTATTCAAACACGTCAATGGCTGGTGAAGATTTTATTCAAACACAGGTGTGCATTGCACAGATCCACACTCACAATTCAAGGTAGTTATTATTTCGTGATAAAGTATATCTGTCTCTTTATAAATGTACATATATGTACAAATATATGTTGGGATTAATTACATGTAATTTTTAGTTTATATCTTATGATATAGCAAAGTAGTTTGAGAGAAGTAACACTGAATGTTTAGGTAGGATATAATAATCTTATTCTGAGTATATGATACAGCTAAAGGGTACAAAACCAACAGAGAACAGTGTGCCCTCATGAGGTGATGTTGGAGGCTAGGAGACATCATTTTAACTCATCTCAGTTCAATGTGGAGTTGTATGAATGAAAACACAAATCATTAGTGTTTTCCTACTTAGAAAAGTAGAATTTCTGAATTTTAAGGAAATTTTTTGTTTGTTTATTTTGCAAAACCTTTTTAGAAGGCTGATACCACCTCCTCTCATTCTTGTCTCTTTCCCTTCAGGCACAGGTTCACATGTGCATGCTCCTACGGGATGGGTTTGAGTGCATAGCTTTTATTACAAGTATTCAGTAAGTCTTTACCTCTGTTTTCCATTCATGTTTAAAACATAGTAAAGAGAGGCAGAGCCAGGCGGATCTCTGTGAGTTCGAGGCCAGCCTGGACTACCAAGTGAGTTCCAGGAAAGGCGCAAAGCTACACAGAGAAACCCTGTCTCGAAAAACCAAAAAAAAAAAAAAAAAAAAAACATAGTAAAGAAGACACAAAAAATGAAGGCCCAGGAGAGACTGGACCAAAAAATCATGAAGCAGATTATAGGTAAAGATTCTTCAGGTAAAGATTTTTGGTGGGATTTAAGACTTATCATAAACCCCTCAAGTTTGAATATTTATAGGTCATAGTTTAGGTCTTGGGGTCTTGGTCTGAATACCCACAGAAAAATGGATTAAGAAATGTATTAGGTAGTTTTTCAAAATGAGTTTGTCTTAATACTCATTTACTTTTTTTTTTTTTTAGTTTTCTTTCATCTTAAAATGATGGGATAGAGACATCCAAAAGACTTTTCAAAATCCTTCCTGATGAGTTCCTTTACTTAATTTTTTTAACCAGCATTTAACTTTGAAAATAAAACAAAAAAACTATCTAACCATTGGAAAAAGTAGTAAAATGATGGTATTCCCTTTGGGTTTATTAATTTTGCAAATTTTACAACAATTACTCACTCTCTTGATATATTGATGTACAGATATTTTTTGTATTTAGCTATCTCTCTAGTCTCATCTATTATATCAATAGCACCCTACTATCTAATTTCAAGCTATCTCATTACAGGGAGTTAATAGCATAGACTCCCCCTTCCCCATCCCCCAGGATTGTCACTGTATGTCTATGTCGTCTCTCACTTGTTTCTCTGGATGTAACTCTTGAATGTGAGCAAAGACCTGACAATATTCAGACTTAAATAATTGTTAATTATGCTTCATAGGGTTTCTGTGCTCATCATCTTCTTTGCACTTAAAGAACCAAGTCACATGACTGATTTTCTAAAGTCACACTCAGAAAACATATAGTGAAGCAGTGTATTCCAATACTTGGTATTGACTTTCAAAAACACAATGAGCAGCTATAGTAATGACTGAGCTTCCTGCTTGAGGTGCCATCTGGAGAACAATCCCCAGTGTTGCCAGCTATAGCTGAAAGGAACATGAGGGTACATTTGCTTCTTCTCTAGAATTTATATTAATAGCTTCACTACTCTGAATGTCTCCAGCAACACTGAAGTCTTCCAGGATTACAAATTATAAGGATAAAATAGGCTTCAAAGCAACACTCTAATCTCAAACTGATAAAATCTTACTAACTCATTTGGATAAACTGAAGATTCTTTAGGGTCCATGATTCACCTGCAGATCTTGTTAAAATTCAGTTGGATGAGTATATAAATACAACTTGCTCAGCCTGGATTACATTGCTTTCATGTACATGTTTTCAGGGCTGATCATATGGTGTTAGGTAACTGATTGACATGCTCTTCCCTGGGAAAGACTGTTTCTCTTGCTCTCAGCATTCCTTGCTTGCCTGTAGTTCTTTTTGTAGGGTTGAGTCCTTGTGAGCTTTCCCCCATCCATGTTAGCATGTGTATTGGCAACAGCCGTGTTTATCTCAGGTTTAGGCAGTTCTATTGGTGAGACTATATATGTATTTGTATGTATGTATTTGTGACAAAAATTAATAAAAAGGGGGCATGAATTTGAAGAGAACAAGGAGTGTTATATAGGAGGTTTTTGAGAGAGGAAAGAAAAGGGGGAAATGATTTAATAATAATACAATGTCAAAAAATAAAGAAATAAAAAAATACGGTGGCTGATCTCCACTCTCAGTTCTTTCATGGCAGTTGTAATACAGTCCTGAGGATACACAAAACTCAAGGTTTCCAGGTGAAGCAGATTTGTCCAGAGACACTAATTTGAAAACAAGAAGCTTAAGGATGCAGTCTTACCTGAACATTCTGTGACATCCACCTTTTAGATCTGCTCCATTTGTTTACCTGGTGAGTAAAACAGAAGCAGATAAAGCTCGGGAACTTGACTCCAGACCTGGACTTGCATTTATGAATTTGTGACCCATATCTGTACTCTGTATGCTACCTGATAAATGGAAATCTAATGTCAGACTATCGCCTCACAGGCCAGAAACTGTTTCTGAACTAACTGTAAGCAGCTGAATTCTCACAGCACCATTAAGGTACATGCTTCTAAATGTTAGAACTAAGTGAAAACAGAACCTTGGGCAGACACAGAACAGGTGAGTGAGGAGCAAGTGTAAGGAGAACTTACAGTTATAGCATGCTCCTTTCCCACTCAGGGTGATATAAAATGTTAATTGATATTAGAAGGCAATGACCAAAAGGAGAATACATTTAAATAAGTCACCACTGGTTAATACAGGTACATATGCAGTACTAACATACTCAACTATAAAAATTATTTACTGGACTCAAAGAAGATACCACTGAAAATATACACATTTTAGTGACAAGCACAGCTCCTCCTCCAAAAATGATGCACAGTAGAATCTTGGCACACTAGAGGTGGCAGGGCTCATGAAATACACAGACCTTCACATGCCATCCCTACCATTCATGTGGGACACAGGCTGCCCTCCTAAACCTTGTGACCTTATCTCTCTCAATTGGAAACCACATCCCCTCTACTGGGCAGGTGACTATCTTTGCAAAAGTACATGGCAGAGATATTTGGTAATAGATAACCAGTTTGTATGTTCTTTGCTGGCAAAGACTATTTCTTCTGCTCTCAGTATTCCTTAGTTCTTTGTGGTTCTTCGTGTAGGTTGAGGCCTGCTGGACTTTCTTCTGTTCACTTTAGCCTGTCTATTGATGCTGTTCTTGTTCAGTTCATGTATAGGCAGTCATATTGGTGAGACTACATAGTCTGCAACATACAGACTGAGTAGTCAGTAGTTAAATGTTTAAGAAAAAAATATATTTACACACACAACAACAACAACAACAATTAATAAAACAAGAGGAAAGAGAATTGTATGGGAGTGTTTGGAGGGAGGAGAGGGAAGAGGGGATGATGTAATTATACTATAAACTCAAAAAGTAAAGGAAATAATAAAATGTACACGGCAGAGTACCCACCACAGAATGAATATTGAATAGTATTAAAGTGAGGTATTTTCACTCTAAGATCTTAGAAATTATTTCTCATGGTATGAAATTCATTACAAGGAATGCATAAAGTGATCAAAGATAAGGACAAATTATATTTATAGATCTCACAGGAACTGTATATTTCTTAAATACTTGGAATTATTTACATTGGCCTCTCCAGCTTCAATTTTGTGCCATTATGATTTATGCTGTGCATATTTTTCTCATTAGGATATTTTTCAGCTTCTCTCTGAGGCATTCTTCCCAGACCTACTAGATCATAAAATATAGTGTTTGTTTATTTATCATCAATGATCTAAATAATCATATATCTTTGCAATAGCATGTAATTGGAACTGGAAGTCAATATGAAGTCTTGATGAAATCTGGGAATCTTAGAAATTTTGAGCCCTTAGATGTCATAGCCAGTAGACAAACCCAGAGCCAGGCATTAGCTGGATCTGAATGGTCATTCCCAGCAGAATCTGGAATTGTGACTTAACTTCTTGGGCATCACAGTCACTTACTCAAAGTCAACTTTGGAGGTTCCTCAGGTTTCAGTTATTCCCTCATCTTTTTCCTTGTGCTCAGAGCACTGGCAATTTTTTTACATTGAAAATAAATATGCACAAGATAAAGTTCAGTGGTGGCTATGGCTGAGGTGTGAATGTCCCCATCACAATGGATTTATTAATTTTATTAATTAAAATTTAATCCCCATGATGAGGAACTGGCAAGCAGAATACTTAGTTTGACTATGGTATTTGGAGGTAATTAAGGGAGATAACTAGGAACTAGAGTTAATAAAGATGAAGAGGGACCTCTAGTTCGGTGAGAATATGACTTTTTTTTTTAAAGCAAAAGGGGTGACCTGAACTAGAATACTCTTTCCCATACATGCACTCGGTCTAGGTTAGTCCCATGTAGGCTCCTTGTTGTCGGTTCAGTCTCTGTGAGCTTCTATGAGCCTAGGTTGGTTGATTCTGTGGGTTTTCTTGTGATGTCCTTGACCCCTCTGGCTCATACAATTCTTCCTTCCTCTCTCCTGCAGGATTCATCGATCTCAACCTAAGGTTTGACTGTCGGTCTCTGCATCTGTTTCCACCAATTTCTGGATGAAGCTTCTCTGATGACTGACTATTGGGCTAGACACCATTCATGTTTGTCTTTCTGGGTCAATTCATTTGCCTTCAAATTTCATAATGCCATTGTTTTTAACAGCTGAATAACATTCCATTGTCTAAATATATCACATTTTCTTTATCCATTCTTCAATTGAGGAACATCTAGGTTGTTTCTAGGTTCTAGCTATTATGAATAAAGCTACTGTGAACACGGTTGTGCAAGTGTCCTTGTGGTAACCACAAGGACACTTGCACAACCATCCTTTGGGTTTATGCCCAAGAGTGATAGAGCTGAATTTTGAGGTAGATCAATTCCCAATTTTCTGAGAATCTGTCATACTTATTTCCAAAGGGGCTGTACAAAGGGGCTGTTTGAACTCCCACCGTCAATGGAGAAGTGTTCGTCCTGTTCTACATCCTCTCAAGCATGAGCTGTCACTTGTGTATTTGATTTTAGTCATTCTGACAGGTATAAAATGAAATCTCAGATTCATTTTGATTTTCATTTCCCTGATGGCTATGGAAGTTTAACATTTTTTAAGTGTTTCTCAGCACTCTGAGATTCTTCTGTTGAGACTTCTCTGTTTAGACCTGTACCCCATTTTTAAATTGGATTGTTTGTTTTTTTGATGCCTAGCTTCTTGATTTCTCTATATATTTTGGAAAGCAGTCCTCTGTCTGATGCGGGGATGGTGAAGATCATTTCTCTTTCTGTAGGCTGCTCTTTTGTCCTATTGATGGTGTCCTTGCCTTACAGAAGCTCTTCAGTTTCATGGGGCCTCATTTATTAATTGTCAAACTTAGTGTCTATGCTATTGGTGTTCTATTCAGGAAATTGTCTCCTGTGCTAATGCATTCAAGGCTATTCCCCACTTTCTCTTCTATCAGGTTCAGTGCATCTGGATTTATCTTGAGGTCTTTGATCCACTTGGACTTGAGTTTTGTGCATGGCAATAGATAAGTATTTGCATTTTTCTACATGCTGACATCTAGTTATACCAGCACCATTTGTTGAAGATGCTTTCTTTTTTCCATTGTATAATTTTGGCTTCTTTGTTGAAAATCAGGTGTCCATGTGTGTGTGTGTGGATTTACATTTGGATCTTTGACAGTTGTGTAGCTTTGTCCTCTTGTGGGACTCCTAACCGTGGGGATAGGGGCTATCTCTGACTCTTTTGCTGGCTTTTGGGACCCTATTCCTCATACTGGGTGGCCTTGTCCCAGCTTAATACAAGGTGAGGTGCTCAGTCTTACTGCAGCTTGATATGCCATGTTTTGTTGCTATCCATGGGAGGCCTGCCCTTTTCTGAATAGAAAGGGAGCAGAAGTGGATGGAAGGAGGAAGGGAGATGAGAGAGGGACTGGGAAGAGAGGAGGGAGGGGGAAACTGTGGTCAGGATGTAAAATAAATAAATATTAAAAAAATGCTTTCATTGAATATGATGGCCAGCATCTCCCAGAGACAGGGTAGAAGACCCCCACCAGCAAGAACGACTTCTCTAGAGAGATCATAAATTTCACAGTTCTCAGAACCATGTGCTGAATGATATTTTATTCTTTATAAATAACTCAGTCTGTAGTATTTCATTGTAGCAAAAGAGAACAGACTAAGATAACTACTTTGCCCTTTCGTTTTCCATAAATTTTTTTCAGATTGCCACTGAAGGTAGGAGTAAACCATATTAGAAATAGGTGGGTTGTAAAAGATTACACGAAGAAACAAAAGGATGTTGGAAAGTAGAGAAATTATAAATGAAAAAAAATCTGAGACCTACAGACAATTAACTATAAAAATAAAAAATGATAAAGCAAAGCTAGCCTAAACAAAGAATAAATCAGTTTAGTAAGTATGCTTTGCTGGTAGCATAAGTCATATTTCAATGTAACATTTTGAAAATACCATTTAGAATTTCAAATCTTCCAGCATTAGTTGAAAACAATTTGTGAGTTAAATCTTGTGGGAAGTGTGTACCAGGTTTTTTCTTTTGGGCCACAAGCCAGCTCCCAAATCATGACATAGAGTCTTACTGGTTTTCAATCCCCAGTCTTAGCTTAGGCTTGTTTCTTGGTAGCTCTTAGAACTTATCCTGTTTCTTTTCATCTGTGTTTTGTCTCAGGGCTTTTTACTTTTCTTTCTTTCTGTAGATCATACTTTCCTGCTGTCTGCATGGCTGGCTGGTGGTTGTCTGGCTTCTGGCCCCATGCATGTCCCTCTCTTTCTCCCTCATTCTCTTCATTTTTCTTCTCTCTTTTTCTTCTTCTATTTAGTCTCCCTGCCTGCCAGCCCCACCTATCCCTTTCCTGCCTATATATTGGCCATTCAGCTTTTTATTAGACCAATCAGGTACCTTAGGCAGGCAAGGTGAAACAAATGCAACACATCTTTAGCTACTTAAACAGATGCAGCAGCGCAAATGAATGTAACATATCTTTACATCCTTAACAAGGGCAGCAAATGCAAGACACCTTCACATAGCTAAAGTAATATTCTGCAGCATAAACACAAGTAACACATCTTTGCCTAGCTAAAATAATATTCCACAACAGAAGTGTTTGATTTAGAATATTGTGAAATAACTCTGGAAGCAGTTTTCTCTGGAAAACCTTACCTAGAGGAGAACTATTGCATTTGTGAAGCAGAATTACATGGGTACACTCATCACACCTTCTTAGTATCATTTGATAAAATGACAACACAGAGAAACATGAATCTCATTTAGTGAAAAGGAGTAAAGAGTAGACAAGGCATTTTCTGTAGGCATTTAACCATCTATAAGCAACCTGCTGGGAGGCAAAGGGAGGAAAAACACAGGAAGATTAATTGAGCTAAGCTGTCTCTGTTAGAGTTAATGAAAATGTTGAGAAGAAAGAATTAAGTTTTGGAGCTGAGAGTAGAGCTCATTTTAGATAAGGAATCCAGTTTCACTAAATGCAGAAAGTGAAAATGAACAGAGAGCAGGGATGATACTGTAATGTCTTCTAAAATTGGGGCTGACAACATTTGGAATTTAAGTCAATTGATGATCCAAGATGGAGTTTGATAATAACCAAAAGTTTAAAAGTAGAGTGTGTAGGATGCTGCTTCAGAATGTCCAGTCATCAATTTACTCATTGGTAAAGCTCAGTTCACAGCACAGGATGAAGGGAAGTGCTGAGCGCAGAGAGCCTGTCATCACGGAATCATCTGAGGAAAATACAAAAATGCAACAGCAACACTTAAGTTGCTTCCCCTCCCTCTTGTTCTGGTCAGTTATAACAGTGTGTGTTTGTGTGTGTATGTGTGTATAAGTGTGTGTTTCATGTCTATCTATGAGTGTGCATATGTGAGAGGCTATGAATGTGTGTGTGTGATTGAATGTGCTTTTTGTGCGTATATTATGAATATGTGTGTGTGTTTCTTTAAGTAGGAAAATAATTCTCAGTAATTACCTTGCTTAGTTACCTGAAATGATCTCATCCTTTCAAACTATTTTCCCCCCACCTCTCTCTCTCTCTCTCTCTCTCTCTCTCTCTCTCTCTCTCTCTCTCTCTCTCTCTCTCTCTCTCTCTCTCACACACACACACACACACACACACACACACACACCACACACACACACACTCAGCTAAACTTTATTTTTCAAACCCAGTAGCTTGGCCATGTGAGTCACAAGCTGGATTTCTTTAGTGCTACAGTTCCTTGAGTAAGGTAATTACCTAAGGTGAGAATTTTAATTAAGTTACCCAAGACACGGTCATTGAGTGCTGATAGCCACATAGAGATTTTCCTCTCAATTTCCTGCAGTGGCAGCTGGGGCTTTGAGGGAGTGATGCAAGCTGATGCTCACATCTAGGCTATGCTGGGGAGTGAGCAGCTTCACCTGAGACGACCAAGGAAAAGAGTTGCCATGGGAGAGCTAGGCTTCCACTGATGCCAATGTCAGTAACATAATATGTAGCTTCGGGGGACGTCTGTTAAATTATTTCTTAGTAATAAATACCCAGAAATTGGATTAATGGTTCAAAGATTAATAAATTCCTCTCAGCTTTTGAAATGTATTCCCATTATGCTCCCAACGTCATACTAATTTACAGTGTTACTGGAAAGGAATTAGTGTGATGCTGTGTGTCTCATTTTGGATTATGTACTTATGTACTACCATGTTATTTAGATTTATGTTAAATTAATAGGTATAAAATTAAAATTTATTGTTGCTTAAATTTCTGTGCTTTCATTACAAATGTTCCTGCATATTTTCCATGTGTTCCCTTACTGTTTATATTTCCTAATTTCTGGTGGTTCAACTCATAATAATTACCCATCTGTCTGTAGGAGTGCTGATAATTTTCTTGCAATTTTAGAGTAATTCCATTACTGTTCTTGTGAAAATAATAATTACAACACTAACAAACACAGAGAAAAGCATAAACAAAAGGTGTGATGTAGTCATTATGCAGAGGTTTAAATAGAGACTTCAAGGTGGACTGAAAACACAGATACATTTGCTTCCTCTCCAGTTAACCGTCATCTAACAATGAGAGATGTTAATAATGGGAGAATAATGAAGTATGTGATTTAGATGTTCCATATACAAGGTATTAGAACTAGGTCATAGCTCTAAATGGAACACCTTCCTATACCACACCTCTCTTTTAAAAGCTGAGACACCATCCTACAAGTGAGGACAGAAAAATTTCAAAAGCCGGATGAGGTAAGTGGTGACTCAGCAATATTTTCTGAATACAACAAGACAATTGCACACAGTAGTTGTGACAGTGTGCTCAAGACTTGCATGAGATCAATTCAGAAAAAAAAATGCCAGAGTGGAGGGGAAACTACCACTCTTATGAGAACAGTGGTCAATAATTGATGACTGCTTTGGGTGGGAGAATCAGTTTTCTTTAGGGATGTGAGACATGAGAGGCTACTCATACTTCAGTAAATGCTCTTAAACCCATGCTCATACAGACAGCATTAATTGGATTCAGTGTATTAAGAAAATAACATATGACACTCACTTAGAGTTAAAAGTAGTGGTGGGAATAAGGGAGCAACGGCAGGGGAAGAAAGGGAGGTAGATGAGATTAAAATACATTATATCTTGCATGAAAATTTTGAACAAAAATGTATATTATGAGGGGATGGAGAGATAGCTTAGTGGTTAGGAGCACTTGTTGCTCTTGCAGAGGATTCAGGTCCAGCTCCTAGCACCTACATCATGGCTCACAACTTTCCATAACTTCAGTTATGGGAGATCTGATACCCTGTTTTGACCTTTGGTGGGTGCCAAGCACACATGTAGGGCACATATATACAAGGAGATAAAACACTCATATGCACAAAGTAGAATAAATAAATCTTTTAAGATTAGTTTTTATCTTTATTATTTATATTATAATGTAAAAATATTATATTTTATATAATATTATTATATATTTATTTTATCATTATAAATTTGGAGATTAATAATAATAGAATTATATCATTTCCCCCTCCAAACTCTCCCAAATACCCCTCCTTGCTCTCTTCAAATGCATGGCCTCTTTTTTTATTAATTGTCGTCACAACAAGGCCCCTGAGCTGGAGCTGATTTAAAAACGTATTCCCTGAGGAATAGCTTTTATGGACACAAAAGATTCAAAGCAAGCTTCCAAAGGAGGGAAGCAGCGAACAGTTTCACCCAGCCAAGACTCCTGTTAATTACAACAATGACTAGCACAGCACAATAACCCTAAGGGTACAACACTGGTACACACACTTTGTGGTAACCAAGAACTCTCTAAGTAGACTTATGACCTACTCTAGAGGAGAGAAATCATGCCTGATACTGGAAACCTAGCCAATTACTCAGGCCTTGTGCATTAATAGATCTCGGAGGAGAACCTACAACTTCTACTCTAATAAATTAGCATAATGACATAATATTTTAAATATTTGTATTTATACCTCTATAAGTGTAGTCTTAACCCCTCATCAAGGAAATAAATAAATGTTAATAAAAATAAACACTTAAACAATGAGGATAAAAGTAGGTTTGGTCACTAAGAAGTGACAATTTGTGTTATGTATTTAGCAAATGATTGTCTAATTTGTATTTTTTTGTGTGTGTTTATATATGGAGTCTTTTCTACTTAAATCACTTTTTCAGTCATAATGTTTATCAAAACCATTCAAAGATGACTTGAGTGTGGAAGATAACTGCTTAAGTTCCATGACTTATTTGCTTACCACTGCTCCACTGACAGCAGACAGCCATTTGGCTTTCTGATCAGAAGTAGCATTGTCACACCAAAGAAGCAACTGTAAGACATGTGGTTTCTGACATACTCTCTGTTTTCCTTTTGTGCTGGTGGAAATGTATCCACATTGTTGACTCTTGAAGTATGGACCTTCAGAAAAGAATGCTCTGGGTAGCACCCCAGCATCTTGGACCACAAGAGAGACATGGGAGTGCTGCTTCTGTTCACTGAGAAGTGGGGGGTCAATTTGATGCCACAGAGCTGAGTCTAAGCTGTCTACCCAAGTCACATCCTTTCTAAAAGGACATTCATAATTACCATCAAGCTTGGTTTCACTTTCTATGCATTTGTGTGGCTGCTGTACGCAGCATATATTATATTCTGCTTTCTTATGGACAAATTTTATACAATGGAAGCTGATTTTTACATCTTCTACAATTTCTTAAAGTTTCAAGCAAACATCTGTGCTGTGGATAGCATTCTTTGTCTTTTATTACTCCAAGAAAGCCAATTACCAGGTAGCCATTATTGCCTACACTTCTCAAACTTCTGAACATTTAGCCTTTAGACCATTACTAATCCCCTTACTGATCACAAACAATATGCTTTCATGTCAGCCTGGATTTTCCTACATTCATCAAGGAAACCATAAGGAAATTACCCTTTAATACTAGTTCCCCCATGTCCTTTATCCTAAATAAAAGCCGTGGAGGCAGCGTGTCACTCTAGTTCCCATGTGCAGCCATCACTGAATGCTGCTTTCTGTCAATTTAATCTATTCTACTTTTTATAAACCTTAAAAATGTGCCTCATTCCCGGTCTGCATGCCCCACAGCAGATATGACCATCCTGATTGTAGGTGACCCTGTTTAATACACTGCTACCAAATAATTTTCCTGTGATTTGTTTTTTATTGCTCCCAGTGATTGTCTATTTTTTCCTGTTGATTCCAGGATGAAGTAATTCTGTTTTATTTTGTTCTAGTTGGCAGAAATACTTACGCCTTATAAATGCATTACTTCTTATTTGAAAATCTTATTTGAAAATTTAAGGAACTAAGAAGGTGAGGAAAGAGCATGTTCTTCCCTTGGAAACTTCCCTAGCGTCTGGAGTCTGCAATGTAATAATAAACTAGGTAAAATTTCTCCAGTTTGACCTTGAACCCGAACCTCTCATTGTTGTCTGTAGCACCCTTAACTGTGCCCTCCGTGTGTCTCCAGAGTTCCTCTGACTTGTTCGGGTTAGCATATGAAGAGGGTTAGACAGTTACCCTTCCCCTCTCAGAAAATGAAAACAAACAACCCATAAACGAAAACTGTGGATTTCAGGAGTCAATGCCAATCTACCATGCAAGTTCTTCATGGTGGTTAGTTTTAACCTTCCTATTCTCAGGCACTCTGGCCATTCCACTTAGCAATACTTAGAATTTCTAAAGCTTACTGTTTTTCTTTTCATTTCTTTGGCTTCCTTCCTTCTTTATTTCCTCCCTCCCTCCCTCCCTCCCTCCCTCCCTCCCTCCCTCTCTCTCTCTCCCTCCCCCCTCTCTCTTTTTCTTTCTTTTTGGCTTGGTACATACACATTTCAGGGTTTTTATAGCTTATTTGTATGTCAGCCTTGTTTTCATTCTGTCTTTTAGTTTCCTTGTTAAACATGTTCCCCTCTAAAATCTATTTTATCTGACGTATCGTGATTACGCCTACCTACTCCTAGGTGATGTCTCCCTCATGTCCTCTGCTGTTCTTTCCTTTTCACCTATTTCAATTGTTATATTAAATACAGTAACTTGAAAAAAAATCAGAGTTCAGACAAATTTTATAACTTATTCTGTTTATCTTTACATGCTAATTGGTATATTTAGAGCCTTCATCTATTATGTAATCATCAGTATGTTAAGGTTTTGTGTTTTCTGTTTTATTTTCCACTTCTAGCTCTGGTTTTGTTTGTTTGACCTCTGCTTTACTCAGTCTTCTATTGCTATGAAAAGACACCATGACCATGTGGCAACTCTTACTAAAGAAAGCATTTAATTGGAGCTTACTTAGTTTCAGAGGTTTAGTCCATGATCACTGTGGCAGGAAGCAAGGTTGTACACAGGCAGACATGGTGCTGAAGAAGTCGCTGAGAGTTCTATATCCAATCTGCGGGTAGCAGATAAGAAGGAGACACTGGGCCTGGCATGGGCTTTTGAAACCTAAAAGCCTACTCCCAGTCACACACTTCCTCCAACAAGGCCATACATCCTTCATCAAGGCTATTCCTCCTAATCCCTCTCTTGTAGTGCCACTCCCTGATGACTAAGCATGCCCATATATAAGCCTATGAGAACCATTCTTATTCAAACCACCACATTTCTGCCCCTCCCTTCATTTTTGCATAGCTTGTGATGGAAGCAAGGACTATTTCTTCCCTTTTTTTAAAAAAATAAATGATATCACTTTTCCTTAGACTTAAATTCTTATTTTTCTACTTCACTAGTAAGCGTGCATCTTTATGTAGTGCTGTCAGCAAATGCCTTAGGAATGATTATTGCCACATGATTTATAACAAGCCAGCCAGCATCATTTTACCAGTTCAACTGAAATATAGAAACCTCTAATCCCCTCATATCTTTCTGTCTTCTCCCGTTTATAACTGCTGTAATTATTTCCCCTAAAAACCCTTGGAACCGTAGGGAATAATACTGTATTTATACAGTGACAATTAAGCACGTTTCAGAAACTCAGAAGGAAAGCCTGCTGTAATCACTGAAAATTTTATTTCCAGTGATCTTGTTTCTTTCCTGGTTTTCCAGTCTTTTTTTAAATAGTTCCCTTTGTGTTGAGTACCTTCCTTTAATTGTTTATTTTTAAGGGCAAATTGGGCAATGATGTTTTCCTGGTTCTTCAGCTGAGAATGTCTTGATTTCACCATCATTGCTGAGTGATATATTTTTGTTCTGCTTTGTTTTCTACATTTGAAAAATACTATGAATATCCATTACCAATTAAATAATTTTACCTTTACGTAAAGGATCATATTTTCAGTGACTTTAAGGATTTTCTTTGTCTTCACTTTTAAGGAGATTAATTGTTTCCTGTCTTGATGTTGATCTCTTTGATTCATTTTTCTTAGGGATTTACAAAGAGTTTTGAATCTATGAGTTTCTAACTGTTGGCTAATTTGGAAGTTTTAGGGGAAAATTATTTTCAATACTTTCAAAACCTCATTCTGTCTTTCTGGAACTCTGAGAGCACAAAGGTGAAGGCTTTGGTAACATTTTCCCTAGCTTTGTATGTAACATAAAGCCTAGTAATCCCCGAGTTTCTTCATGTATAAACATTATGTTTTCCTTCTGTTTAATTAGATAATTTCTGCTGCTCTGTTTTTGAGTTTTCAGATTCTGTCCACTGTCTGTTGACCTTTTTCTTTTACTTACTATATGCTTTTAAGTTTTAAGTTGTCTTTACCTTTTATATATTTGCTAAGACTTTATCTTGATTTTAGTTAGTTATTGTATTAAGTGTACCAGTGTTTTGTGTACATGTATGTTTTGCACCATGTGCAGGACTGGTGCTAACCCAGGTCATTGGATTCACCAGAACTGGAGTTACAGATGGTAGGGAGCTGTCAGACAGGTGCTAGGAATTGAATCTGGGTTGTCCACAAGAACAAGTGATCTTAACTGTTGAGTCAACTCTCCAGCCTCCTAAGACTTTATTTTTAATGAACTAAGTATGCTTGTATCTCTCTCTCTCTCTCTCTCTCTCTCTCTCTCTCTCTCTCTCTCTCTCTCTCTCTCTCTCTGTACATATGGGTGAAAGTATACATTGTGTGCACGTTATGTTGAGGCCAAAGCTAGACACTTGGTATCTTCATCAATTTCTTGAAATCTATTTTTTTTGCTGAGATGGGGATTTTCATTGAACTTGGGCCTCTCTAATTTGGTTTGACTGGCTGGACGAGCCCCAGGGATCCTCTTTTCTCTGCTTCTCAAGTACAGGGATTAAGAATACACTGGGCCCAGCTTTTGTAAGTTTTAGGGACTGAATACACTGCCTCCTACTCTCCCACCTGAACCATCTCCTCAGCCCTTGTAGTTTTTTGATAAAGTATGACTAGAACTGCTATAAAAGATTCATTACTTACTTTAACCATCTCTTTTGTATTGGTGCTGGTGTTTATTAATTCTTTGTTTCAGGTCAAGGTATTTTCTATCTTGACATACTGAGTGAATCTTTATGGTCCTTAAACATTCACATATTCCGTTGTCTCTGAATCCAACTTAAACCCTCTGCTTTAGATGGCTTTCCTTTGCCCTCCAGAATGAAGGGATACTGCTGCCATCTGAGCAGAGAAGGCTGCGTTCCCTCTTCAGTTTCCACTGACACCCAGGGGGGATGTCCCTACTTTTCATATGTGGTTGCTGTGGCTCCTAGTGCAGGCTTCACTACTAATGCACTGGAGGAGGCACTTACCGTTGTCTCTGGAACGTCCTCTGACTCCATCCCAGTTGACAGGGGCATAGAAAATCTGATAACTTAAAGGAGAGAAATGAATATTAACTTTACCTCTGTGGATGGAGTGGGAGAACATTCAGTGAAACAAGTTAGACAAAGAAAGGTAACATGTTTTTCATTCATATATGAAATTAATAAGGCAACATTTATAAGTATGGCATGGAATACTTAGAGATGGAGAATGGTAAAGCTAAGAAGAACAGAGAAATTAACAGGAACTTCTAGGGACTGAGTAGCATCCAGAGCAGGGGTAAAAGTGGAGATGGGAAAATGACAAAAATTTAAATATGGGTGAATATGATCAATAGATGATGTATTTGTATATAAAATATAATGAATCCCATTAATTTATATAATAAACACATGGAAAATATAAACTAAGTAAAGATAAGGTGGTTTCACAATACACTTTCATTTCAAGGTAGCAAGACATACATTTCTTGAATAAATATCCTTTATACAAATTCTAAAAAAAGATTGAATTTAATTATGGCCATTTAATAAACCCTAGTATAATAATCAGCTCAGAAAGTCATTATCAAATAGTACTATCATCATTATTTGAAGTTTCTCATAAAATTAAATATTATACAAGGTTATCAGTTCATAGATGACTTGCTAGTCATGAAGGATGTAAGCTAGCTTCAGCGGAGAGCTCTGTCAGCAGCTTAACTGAGATTAATCTCAGCATCACATAGTGACCTTATGCCACTTTGTGTGCCTCCTGGTGTGATGTAAATGAGGCATTTAGGACCTCTTGGGAAGCCTTCTAAACATATAACTTGACAGAGTCAAGTCTTTGAATTTACCTTTCCATTTGTAGCACACATAAAAGGTAGAAGAACAAGTTAAATGACAACCAGATGCAATTGGAGAAATCTAGAAGGTTCTGTAGCACAGCTAGGCAGTCTTTTAAACTAGTCTATACATTGTGAGAGGAGGGTAATAAACCCATAGAAGCCCCATCTCAGCTCAGAGACATTTCAGTGGTTTTTTTTTTTTTTTTTTTTTTTTTTTTTTGTTTTTTTGTTTTTTTTTGTTTTTCGAGACAGGGTTTCTCTGTGTAGCTTTGCGCCTTTCCTGGAACTCACTTGGTAGTCCAGGCTGGCCTCGAACTCACAGAGATCCGCCTGGCTCTGCCTCCCGAGTGCTGGGATTAAAGGCGTGCGCCACCACCGCCCGGCCCATTTCAGTGGTTTTAAACACTCAATTTGAACTTAGAAATATATCTTCTTGGATACAAAACCAATGGTAAGGAAAGTGTTGCCTAACAATCAGTCCTTATGAAGCACTGATTTATATAAAGAAGAAAGACACAATCCTTAAAGGGCTACAGAATTAGAGTAAACAATAAGCATAAACTGGGATGCTATGTATAATATTTTCAAAAGGGTCTCTTAAGACCAGTTTTTGCATATCTTAGATAAGATGATGTAGTTTACTGGTGTTGTAGTTTAGTTTCTGTGGCTGTGAAAAACATCACAGTCAAAAGCAATTTGATTAGGGAAGGGTTTATTTGGTTTATGCTTCCCTATTACAATCCATCATTGAGGAAAGCCAAGACAAGAACTTAAGACAGGAACCCATAGGCAGAAACTGAAGCAGAAACCACAGAGGAACATTATTTACTGGCCTGCTTTTTGTGGCTTGCTAAACTACCTTTCTTATACAACCTAGTACCACCTCCCCCAGGGTAAAACATCCTACAATGGGCTGGAACTTTCCAAATCAATCATTAATCAAGAAAATTCCCCAAAGACATGCCCATGGGCTATTTTGATGGAAGTAATTCTCAGTAGAGGTTCTGTCTTCTCAAGTGACTTTAGTTTGTATCAAGTTGATAAAAAACTGACCAATACAATCCATTCCTTGTAAACTTGACACAGAGCACATCGCTATTAAAATGCAGCTTTTCTTTTGTTTATTTCCAATATACTGTGTTAAAATCACAATACAGAAAACACTGCAACTTTAAAAGCTTCCAATACTTTAAAATTTTAGATGGTTTAAAAGTTCAAAATCTCTCAGAAATATCTGAATTCTCTCTTTTATCTGTGGGCCTTTGTAAAATCCAAAACAAGTTAAATACTTTCATACTCCAAAAGAGAAGAACCAAGACATAAAAACAAAGGCACTTAAGTAAAACTGAAGTCCACCCGTGTAGCTCCAAATCTTGTAGCCCAGTGTCTGATGACTCGAACTCAGTTACCATCTTCTGAACTCTAAGGAGCAGCCTTAATATGAGAGGAGGTGCCTAGCCTTAGTACAACTTGATATGGCATGTTTTGTTGATATTCCTGGGAGACCTGCCCTTTTCTGAAGGGAAACTGAGGAGGACTGGATAGGCAGGAGGGACTGGAAGGAGAGGAAAGAGGGGGAACTGCAGCTGTGATGTAATATATGAAAGATGAATAAATAAAAAATATAAGAAACTATAAAAAGGAATATTAACATAAATGAGGGCAAAATTATTTTAGCTATTGATAACAATTATTTAAAAATAGACAATTTTATTTATTAATTTCAATTTTATATCATTTGTATGTTAATACATGTATTAGATATAAATGTATGTGTTACATACATTAAAAACAAACAAACAAGAAAGTCTTGTTTGTACATGAGTCTATCACAACTATATAGCAAACATGAACTTAAATTCCTGGCTTTTGTAGTCCTTGAAATGAAGTTAGCTAACTTGTGCCAAGTTCTTGAGTCAAGTTATAGGTGAATACTTTCCTGCCTGTGTAGATACCAGGAGACACACTGAAAAACTGCTAAATTCCTTGGTTTCTTCTGCTGCTTCCAAATAATGGATTCAACATTTTGTGTTTTTGTTTTCTGAGTAAATGTATAATCGTTTCTTTATTTGTGGGAAAGTTCAACAACCAAAACTCAGATGACAGGTAGGTAGCATGCATTATTCTCATAGATTTTTAAAGGTCTAATTAGATGGATACTTTCAGATGTTGTTAGAATGCAAGGACACTGACCTTTCTTATTGAGAAGGTAAATCTATTATATTGGAAACATTATCTGGAGCTTTGATAAATTACAGGCTAGTCTCACTTGACAGCTACATACATTAGAAAACCAGAAAAAAAAAATTTAATTCACTAACAATCTGCAATTCCCATGACTGTCTCCAAGTAGTTCTATAAAAGACACATTAAAACTTCAATCACAGCTTGAATCTCTATTTTTACAGATAAGTGTTGAGAATTTTTGGATAATGAAGTGTCATCTAAAGGCTGGTTACTAGGTGAACTGAGATCACCTGGAATAGCAGGGTTCAATCTTTCTGGTGGTACCTAAGTTTGTGGGAACACAAGCCTGTTATATAATCATGACAGTATTTATATATAATCTATATAATCTCCTCTGCACTTTAAGTCATCTCTCAAATGTTTATAACATCGAATACAATGAAGCACTCTGAAAATAATTGTCACATTGTTGCTGCAGGGATAAAGAAAAGAAAAGCTTGCTGCATATTTAGTACAGACACAAAGTTTTCCCTGCACATTTTTTGTCTGTGGCTGGTTGAATCCTGAAACGCATAATGAAGAGTCTGTGCTATTTTACTCCCTTCCCCTTCTATCATCTGACGTGGTAGTTGTTTGTTCTTCTTCCAAAGTACAAAAGGGAACCTACAGGGCAACTGTACGGATACTGTTGTTCATGTTCAGAGTTGAATCTCCGTTGTTTTGGCTGACATGTAGCACTACAGTATTTCAGCTCAGCACATATTTTGCTTTGAACCAAACAGTGAGTTCATCCCTTATAAGCAAATTAGAGAAGGTATAAAGGCTAGGCTTTGGGGACAGACTGTGTACATTGGAATGCAAGCTCATTACCTCCATGGCCTTCGACATGACATTTAACTGAGGACTTGTCTGTTTCATGTTGAGGAATTATGACATTATTTTATATCGATATTCCAAATGATAAATTTATTTGTATGGGAAAGAGTTTGTAAAAATTACCAGGTTCTTTAAAAATTAGACTACTAATAAATATGTTATTGTAATTATTTTCACTGTGTGTTAGAAGTGTCAGAGTACTTACTATTTATTAAATTGTTAAATCCTTATAACAATTCTAGGATACAGGATGACATTTAATAGATAATCAGATTGACAAAATAAGGCTATTGTTATTCATCAAACTCTGGTAACACAGGGCTGACTCCTCAGGTTTCCCAACCACCAGTATAGAAGTGTTTTAAGTAAAAGTTAAATCTAGTTTTTGACAGGGTAGATTTCCCATTACTTAAGCTCTTATTTCTCTTCGACCATTGTCATTTTTGTTTTTGGTTGCCAAATCTTTCTCAGTTTTATACCCACATTAAAATTCTTGCTGTACAGTGTCTTTCTGTCTTAGATGCAGATGTGGATGATAATAAGCAGAATGATGACGATATTCGGGCACTAGTTACCAATTACTGCTTTCGCTTCCTTGCAACTTAGTTACCATACAAAATGCTACAAGGCAGATGCAACATCCATTCTTTTACAGATAAAGAAACTGAGGTCCAGCTGATTCACTGATTCTCTGCCAACCTAAGTCCAGGAGGCACAGCCCCAGCCATCAATCCCTGCTTCTTTATAAAAAGCTACTGAGCTCATTTCCTGCAGAGCTCATCTTCTCTCAGAGTCAGCCAAAACCACAGTTAATCCCTGGCCCTCTGTCTTTAAGACAAAGCTCTCGTGGTCTCGTTATGAAGCAGCTCTTTTTCCAGTTATTGCTATTCTGAAAACCTCATCTGTGCTGAGATGTTAGCCAGTGAAATATGCTAGTATGTGATTATCCCAGAAAGTGCATTTCCAGTTATCAGAAAGACTCCTGGGGAGGGCTGATTTCTGGCCTGGGAAATCTTTGTCCCTATCCAAAGAAGAATATTTATTCTACCCATGTTCTCAAGGCACCTTTCACTTGAAAGAGCAAGTCATGATAAATCAAATAAAGCATATGATGTAAAATTGACTTATTACAAGAAAGATGGGGCTCAGGCATCCCAAAGAGACAAATATGCATAACCATTATGAGCTCTGGATCACAGTGAAACATTGCAATTTTCCCACCAATTCTGGGACAAAGCAGAATAAAAATAAAGTTCAGAAGAAATGGTACAAAACATACAATCCTAAATAACGATTACTCCAAAGGTATACCACCTTCTGTGAAAATGTAAAATTTGACCTTTTTTTCCTTCTTCCAAATTTCAAATGCATGAACTCTTTGAACTTAAAGCAAAGAAACTTGAAATGTGCGAGAGGTCTCAGCTGAATGAATAACCTTGAGCTGTAAGCTCAAAAGTATTGATTTACACTGCACTTTAGTTTTCAAATGTTTTGAGGCTCTTGGTTTCTTTTGCGGCACTCCTGAGACCTCTCATTCTGTTCTCTTCTAATGGACTTGATCCTGCTTTTCCTCCACTGAATATTCTAGTTTATCTGGATGCCAAGCTAAGGAGATGGACCCCTGTTGTGCTTTTCACAGGAGTGGCTAGGCCTTGATTGCACCTTCCCTGGAGGCTGCAAAGATGCAGGACACCCTTAGGGAATGGAGGAAGGGAAGGTGGATAGAGATAATGATGGGTTTCTATGGCAGCCACACATCATGACTAAGGAAGAGTCAAAGTGTGTCTTGTACTACATTAAGTTAGGAGGTTATGATTTAAAAACAGAAACCAGTGTCTTGGCTAGAAGGGAAGGCCCAGGAAAGAATGAAAAGGAAAAGGATTTTCTGCTTCTCTTCCTTTAGGGGCCCTTTTTTTTTTTTCTTACAGAAATGATCTAATTCTAGCCTGAAACTTGAAGGAAGAGTTGGACTGGTGATGAGCCTGGAGGTATTCAGTATTAAGCTGCTGATGGAGTTTTTATTAAATCAAGTTCCCAAGGCTCACAAAACACAAAACACAGAACAGCAAAAATTGGCCAAGCTTTGCCTCAACCTATGGTATAGTTTATGCCAGGCCCAACTCTTCTTTTATCTTCCTACAAAGGGAGACATTTCCAGGTCGTGCATTTCCATACTTAGCTGTGGTTTGGTGTATGGAATCAGTTTTCTACCTTTTGGAAAGATTGTGACTTTTAAATGAAAACATATCCCACCCCCATTTCTGTCCTCAGCCTTATGACTCTGTCCATTCTACAAGTCCCCCTCCTGTGCTCTAGGGCTTCCCGTGAGATTTCATTGCTTTGTTATGAAGTCCTTCATTGCAGAGCAGTACATGGATCTTGGACATCGTGAGTCTCAACCATGCATCCTGTCTTTGTCTCGAATACTGCTAGAATACTGGGGATCTCTCATATTTTATTTATATTTCTCAAAGGATGAAGTCTGTTTCATCTGGCTTTGTTGATTTACTGCAGCTTTATTTCCCCTGCTATAATACTAAAGTTCATGTTTCAAATTCCTGGTTAAAATCAGGTAGTCTCTGGTGAGCCAACTTTGGCATGTTTTTGTGAGATTTCTGCCCTTGAGAGGCTATTTATTCCTGCATCTAAAGTCAGCCCAAATAACAAATTCTAGTGACATAATCTTTATAACTTTTGTTCACTTCCCATTTCCTTTATTGTCATCCAAACTGCAGGGTCTTTCTGGAAACAAAGGAAAATGGACACATTGTCTTTGTGCATTGATTCTTTATCCTCCGCATATTGTCTCAAGGTATTTCTGACCCTTATGACACCCAACATGACTCAGCTAAAACATGTCAAGGGCAGACCAGGTTGGTTGGTGGACTCAGCCTTAGAGCATATGGATGTCCAAGTCCTTCACTGTTCTCTTGCTCACACTTCAAACTCATTTACTCCAATTTCTGTATGGTCCAGTTTGTTGTTACCATACTCATGGTAGCAGAACAATGCACACTTTATACTGCATATTGCAAACACATTGAAACAGGCATGTGGGATAGTCTTACAAGTCTGTACTTCAAGCACCCTTAGCTAGAGAGTAAGAATAATATTTTGGCTCAAGAGCAAAGTATACTTTTTGCAAGGCTAATATATTTTTATCTATTTCCATAAGCATCAGCATTTAGAGAAATACAGTACTACAGTAATGGAATAAGTATTTTCATATTGAACACAATGTAGAAAATTATGTATAAAACACAAAATATATAATTAAAACCAGCAAAGGTTATTCACTGTCCACATAACACATCTTAACAAATGGACATGAATGAAGATAATTACTTATGTTATTTCATATTATAACAGAATAAAATTAGAAACCAAGAGCAAGACAAACTACAGAAACTCAGGTACTGCATTCAACAATAGTGCATTTGTTTTTCTTTTTAGCACTGGTTAGCTTGGAACTTATTATATAGACTAAGCTCGATTTGAGCTAACAAAGACCCTCATGCCTCTGCCTACTGCATGCTGGGATTTAAGGCATTTGACACCATGCTGGATCAAACAACAAGATCTCCAATGAACAGTGTGTCACTGAAGAAATAAGACAGGAAATTTTGAAAAAAATCTTATAATCAAGAGAAATAATTATACAACTTCCCAGAACCTCTATCCTAAAGCCAAGGGAGTTAAAAGGCAAGTTCACAATCATGGTTTATACTAAAAAGTAAGGATACTTCAAGGAAATAACTTACTGCTTGTCTTAATTAGAGTGCTTTCTTATAGAAACCAGAACCACCAACCCAGGATAGCACCACCCATAATGGACTAGGCCCTTCCCCCACAATCACTAATTAAGAAAATGCCTTACAGGCTTGCCTACGACCTTATGTTATGGGGGCATTTTCTTAATTGAGGTTCTCTCCTATAACATTACCTCAGCTTGTGTCAAGTTGACATAAAACTAGCCAGTACATTGCTTATATCAAAATCTTAGAAAAACAAGAACAAGCCAAGCCCCAAAGAAGTAGGTGACAAGAAACAAATAATTAGCATCAAGGCAGAAATGAATGAAATCAAGACTAAAAAACAATACATAAAAACAATCAAACAGGGACTCATGTTTTGAAAAAACAAGATTTAAACACCCTATCCAAATTAACCAAAATAATCAGAAAGCCAAAATTAATAAAATTATAGTTTTAAAAGGGCAATACCACAATGAAATGTAGAAGATCATTTGGGAATGACTTGAAAACAGATTCCATAACCTACTAGTGTTACCTGAAGGAGATACAAATAACCTACAGATAGATCCATAACAAGCAAGAGATGGAAACAGGAATAAAGTTTCCCAACATAGACATTTCTACCATTGGACAGACTGACTTCTAAATTTGAACAGCCATTTAAGAGTGAACACCTATGTTCTCCAAACTATAAATTAGAAGTGGAATGAGTTCCACCAATTTGTTCAGTGAAACCACTATTTCTTTGATACCCAAACTGGATACAGACAGGAAGAAAAAAAAAACCAGGCCACTTTACTTGATGACTGATAATGGAAAATTTCTTCATGAAATTCTTACAAACTAAGTAAAAAATCATAAGAACGTATACCATGACTAACTTTCTTTCATCTTGTCTGTACTAAGAAGTTTTAACATACACAAATCAATAAATATAGTGCAGCATGTAAATAAGCTTAAAGATAGAGACTACGTGATCATTTCAATAGATACACAGAAGGCTATTGAGAAAGCCCAACATCTCTTCTTGATAAAATCTTCAAAGAGATGTAATTAGAAGGAATGTAATTCAGCACAATAAAAGATATACATGACAAACCTGTATGCCAATACTATATCAAGTGAAGAAAAAACTGGAACCATCTATAAAGTCAACAATGATGCAAATATGTCCATTCTTTCTTAGTTTACTCAGTGTAGTAGTATTTGAAGCCTTCAGCAATAACATAAGATGAAGAAACAAAATAAAAACCACTCAGAGAAGAAAAATTAGGTTATCATTATTTACAGATAACAGAATGCTATACTGAAAAGACCTTAGAAGAGACTTTATCAGAAAACTCTCAGACCTGACAAACTCATTCACCAAAGTATCAGAAAAAAAACAACATGTGAATAAAGAGCTTTTGTATATACCAGTAACACATTGGGCAAAGCAAGAAAAAAATCGCCATTCATAATAGTTTCAAAAATACATACAAATAAACCTAACCAAGGAGATGAAAAAATTTCTAAGATGAAAACTTTAATTAGCTGAAAAATTAAATAGAAGAAGGTATTAGACTATGCAATGCCCTCCCATGTTCTTAGGATGATGGAATTAATACTGTGAATATGGCTTTATTTCTGAAAGCAATTTAAAATTAATTCAGTGCAATCCCCTTCAAACTTCCACTTGCATTCTTCACAAGAGTAGAATAAAACAATTCAAAAATCCACATGAAAATATAAAGGACCTGAATAGCCAAGGAAATCCTAAATGGAAAGAGCAATGTGTGAAGCATAACAATACTGTTCTTAGGTTTTCTCATTGAGATATTTTATCATAAGAGCAGAAAAATAAAAGTATAGATCCAGACATATCCACATCCGTAGTCACCTAATCTTTCACAAAGATATCCAGAACAGATAGAAAAAGGTTAGATTTTCAACAAATGTTGCTGGGCAAAGGAGATATGCTCACATAGAAGAGTAAAATTGCCTCTGTATCTCTCATTAATGCACAAAAATAAAGTTAGAATGTTAGAACTGCAACTGTGGAACTTCTAGAGGGAAACAGGCAAGACAGTTCAAGACGTGGGCACCGAAGGGACTTCAGTAACACTGGAACTGATCCCAAGAATCGACAAATGGGATTGGATGAAAGTAAAGAAACTTTTCTCATCAAAGGAAACAATCACCAGAGCGAGGCCACAGCTACAGAATGTGAGAAAACCTTTGCCACCTGTGAATCAAATGGTCATTGTTATCAGAAGCCTGTAAAAAAAATTTCAAACTTAAGCAAAAAGTGTCCAGTTAATAAATGTGATCAATAATTGATTGGATAATTCTCAAAGGAAGAGACATAAATGTCCAATAAATATTTGAAGAAGTGCTCAATGCACTTAGCCAGCAAGGAAATGTAAATTAAAACTGCATTGAGATTCCATTTCAACCTCAGTCAGAATGGCTGTCCACAAGAAGAAAGATGGCGGTAAATGCTGAGAGGATGTAGGAAAGAGGAACCCCCATATCATCCATCTGGTGCCCACAAGGAAGGTCTGTGTTGTTTCTCAAGAGAATGAAGGAAGAGCAAATTCTAAACAGAAAGTAGGTGGGAGCAGAAGGAGGGTAATAGATACATGGCATGAAAAGAAAAAGAAATGTCTATTTGGGGTGAGGAAGGGTCCCAGTAACAGGCAGGGACAATAGTGAAGGGAGGTGGGACAAAGAAGAACCAAGTTTAATAATATGTATGTGTGAAAATAAAAATGTCACAATGAATCTTATTACTTAGCATGGTAATAAAAAATTATTAATAAAATCCAACCATATCTTCATGGAGAAAAATAGGGACCTTAATTTTTATCCATCTTATGTACTTCTTATGAGGAATAAAAGAAAAGTGATTTGTGTAAAACTTAGAATTTTCCTGGGTTGAGACACAGTAAATAACATTGAAGGAAATCGAGACACCGGTGTAGAAATGGTTATCTTACACTTCAGTCACTATGCTTTGATTCTGAGGATAGACACATTTAGGAAAATACTAGGGTATGTATTAAAATCAATGGTACCTTAGCTAGAGATAAAAAGGCAACTACCACTTAACAATTTTTACATATAAATAAGTAATTTAAATAAATCCCTACTAGTAAAATCAACATTTCTAGAAGTCAGTAACCAAGAGAAAAGTGAGCATCCTTGTTTGAAACAGAGGAGTTTCATCAATAACATGTCATCCTCCTGTCTACTCTCAATACCTTTTATACTAGGAGTTCCCACAAGATTTAGAATGACAGTCCTTGATCTTTGTGGAGGGTCACTGGTGATCCCAGTAGTCAGTAGTTAAGAGAGGACCAACAGGAGTTCTCAGGGAGAGGGCATCATCTCAAGCTAATGAGACCTCTACCCAGGGGATTATCTTAGAAGGCAGAATTCCAAATCTTAAACCAAAGTGCTGGGTAGCATCCCAGTGCTAAGGGGTCATCAATATCTGCCAAAGTATCATGATGCTTGGGCCCCAGGACTGAAGTCTGAGCCTAGAGAAAGACTAAGCACCAGGAATGTGTGAGGACAAGGCTCAGTGAATCCTGTGGAAAATATATACACCATTCTACTTGGGCTTAGAGGCCCAAGAGTGATTATAACTTGGGGGACATGGGTGTCTAAAACATGTCTTAAGACCCAGTGTAATCTGGGTCTCCTACACACCATAAGTGCTCCTGAGACATTATACCCTCGATTCAATGTCGACAGAGTAACTCATTATACCAGAAGATCAGCAGAGACTATGGAGAGCTCCATTCATAAACCATCACAGACATGTGAGTGTTTTTGTAGGTTTCTCAGATGGGAGTGCTACATGTGCCACACATTCTGGGTATGCATGTGTGGTGTGTTATGTGTATGCATTTTGTTTCTTTATATGCACTGTGTTTATGTATAGTTAATTTGCACATGTTGTACATAGTGTGAAGTAGATATGTGATGTATGGTTGTGTTACTTGTGTACATCCTATGTTATATATATATATATATATATATATATATATATATATATATGCAGCATACATTTCATGTGCATGTTGTGCTTCTACAGATTTGCATATAGTAAGCATTGATGAAGCTGACACCTTTGATTACTAAATCAAAGACAGGTAAAGACAGTAATGACAATGGCTGGCATGGATTGGTGGCCTGAACCAGCACCATGATGGAATCTGTATGCAGGCTGTGCATTCATTTCCATGGTCCCCAGTTATGGTTGAGAAAATAGAATTGGAGAGTTTTTGACGACAGGGAGGACCTTCTGCAGTGAGCAGCAGAGCCGGCATGTATAGTAAGGTTTATTTGACCCTACAGAGAACTCTTTCAATTAGGAGAGCTACCTTGATAGGCTGTATGCTCCTCTCTCTTAGCTTAGAAGCAGGATTCCAAACATCAAAAGGAAGGAAAAGTGTTGCAGCTTCTGTTCTTCCTTCATCTGGACCTAAGCTTGCCCTCACTGAGGTCTAGCTCAGGCCTATGGCCATTGACTGCACAATGTCATAGGTCCAGCCCATGAGGCAATAAGTACAAGGAAGAAAGAGCCACTTTTATTTCCTAAAATACATTTTTAACAGAAACAGAGATGACAAAATCTATCATCATCAAAAAGAATATTGATTCCTATGTGTGAAAAGCATTGTGTGCACAAGCATTTTCCATCTGTCGCATTGGTGGTAGTTTAACAAGAAGTCACTTAAGTCCCCAAACTAAAGTTCTAAGAACTCTAAATTGATATTCTTCAAAGTGCATCTCTGAGAGGTTAAATAAACACCCTTCAGTATCTTATGTCAGAACTTGCTTTAAAATCCACAATTTTCTGATTTTCTTCTACTACCCTACTTTGCTTCAGTGGTTGGAATAATGGTGCCAAATCAAAGGAGAAGAATGAAAATTATCTGGGAGAATAACTGCTTCCTTCAAACTTCTATTTCTGTTCTATCCACGGAGTCACAGCTTTAGAAGAAATGGCTCTAATAAGGTACATTGTGACCATGTGTTCTAGAAACTAGGCACATTGTAATGATAAAAATACACTGATAATACTGGGAAATCGGGGGACTCTGCATGGGATAGATAGCATCTTGAGGTCATAAATGAAAATAAATCTGCTTTGTGTTCAGTGTTTAGAAGGCTGGATGCAGTACCATTTCTCATATTAAAAAGAAACAGATAATTAGAAGTGCTTACTTGGAATGTAATGATTTCTCTCCTCTTTTGTGCTGGCCCTGCCACAGCTGTGCCCATTATTGCCAAGTGTTCCATCTGTTATCATCCATCACAGGAGTTATTGAGGGTGGAATCATGAGTGTAGCCGGCTCTTGCATTCTGAAATAGGTGTGGGGGCTTTTCAGGACTCTGGGGGTGAACACCTTGAGAATCTGTCATCTCTCTCTATCAGAAGGTGTTTGTGTTTTTATTTTTTTAAATTTTAATAGATTCCTATTATTTTTAAAAATTGTTGACAATTTTATACTTAGACACATGGTTTTGTGATCATACTCAATTCCTACCTCCAGCCAACTTCTCTTATCCCATCCCCCTCCTGCCGACAGATTTCTTCTTCCCAGTCAGTCCTAAGTCTTGATACTCAGTTTTCCATTGCAGAATTACATCTAGGTAGTCTGTCTGTTAGATTACATTCCAGGAATCAAGGTCTATATGGGTCCCTCCTTCTCTTTCAATCTATTTAAATGAGTCTCTTCTTTGCTTTTAAACAACATCAAGCCAATGTTCTGTTTACAGAAGCAGTTGGATATCATTTGACTGATCATCAGAAATGCTAAGTATGTAAATAACTGGCAAGTACACAAGCCGGAGAACCTCCCCATTTGTACCAGAGGAGACAGACAAAACACAGCTTTGGATGAAGCTTAAGTTTTCCATGCCATATGTATAGTGACCTCTTTAAACTTCCCAAAGGCTCCAACTAAGTAGAGGCTGCAATTACATAACTTACTTTGGATATGTTTCCACCTGGAAACTTCCACACTTTGGAGAACACAGATGAAAAAGAAAGTAGAATTGATAAGGATGGCCAGCTGTCCCTCCATGGCTTCACTGTGAACTTCTTGTGCATGAATCCAATGAATGTCTGTTGCCATTGTTGCCTGCTCACTGTTACTAAGCAGCTCTGGATGAAGGGTGCTTCCCACCCCAGTGAATTTTCCAGCAAATGCTGTGACAATTGACCTATGGTATATCAGTGTAAGTGGAGGATTAAAAAAAATTCTTACTTTTAAATTATTTAATAGCTTTTATCACCATTAATCAATTAGCACACAATAATGATTGAATTTTCACACACGCATATAACATTTGAGACATAGGAGAAGTGGCAACACTTTTCATTCCATTCCCATGCTAAAAACCATCCCTAAACACTAAGATGTAAGACTAGGGCCCTGACCAAAATCTGCTAACTCCTTTGTATCCATATGTACAGGCGGTGGCTTCTGTCTTATGGTCAAAGTGGCCTTTCTCCACACCCTACTCCTGCATTTCTGCTCTCTTAATTGGGACAGCAGACCTCTTTCTGAACACTGTGTATCTACTATTACTCTTGCTTCCTTTATATCCACAAATATCATTCTGGCACACAGGTTCCTCAGCAGTTATTGCCTTTTTCTTTTGCCTCACAGAAAAGCTTCCTCAAGGTCTGAAGACATTTATTACAGCTCTTTCTATATACTCTGTGTCTTCATAATTCCCTGCTCTGAAGCATAGGCCCCTTAGCACCGGTAAATCTGCTCTTGAAATGGATCTTAATACCATGTTACACAGCCTGATGCCACTTCTCTCGTTCTTCTGTTCAAACTCAGCTGCATTTGCGCAATTGGCCTCATCTTTTTCTGGAAAAACTGTCATCTCAGTTTGTGGACCTTCCACATTTCACCATTTCACTAGATGATGCTGTAAATATTTGCTACCAAGCTCTTTCCCATGTTGTTGCTCCCCAGGGTTATTTACTTTCTATTATTGTATACATTAGTTACTCCATGGCTGATCTCCACAGTGTATGTGCTGCCAGGATGGGGATGTTTCTCTTTGTTCTTGAGAAGCTTCAGCATATAGAAAAATATGTGATGCATAATAATTGTTCAATGCTTTGCTGAATGAAGACAGTTCTGTTTTTATTTTTATTTTAAATATATTTTGAATTAAAAATAAAACCACTTCTCCCTTGCTATTCCTCTTTTCGACTTCTCCTCCCACACCCAATTCCTCCTAAAATTAGTGGCATCTTTTTCTTTGATTATTATTGTTGCATATATATGTAGATGCAAAATATATGAGTAACAACCTACTGAGTCCCTTTTTTTTAAATTTGAGTCTGTATAATCTCCGGGTTGATCACTTTATATTAGAAAATCAATTAGGGGATCCATCCCCAGGAAAGGTTAATTCTTCTCTCAGCAGTCATTGGTTGCTTGCAGTTCTTTGCTAGGGTTGAAGCCCTCTGGGATTTCCTCCTTCTGCTTTACATGTTTTTTAAATTTTCTAAATATTATGTGCAGTATTTGTTATATTTGGATGTTAAATGTCCCCCATAGACTCGTGTTTGATCACCTGGTCGCCAGTAGGTGGTGCTGTTTGGGAAGGTTGTAGAAGCTTTAGGAGGTGGAGCCTTCCTAGAAGAAGTGAGTCTTCCCAACTTCCTTTTCACTCTGTGCCTCCTAACTATTGCTGCAATGTGATCAGTATCCTCCCACACATGCTGCTATGCTGTTGTTGGTGGGTAAGACCCCTTCAAGTATAAGCCAAAAGAAACTCTTTCTCTCTTCAGTTACTTCTTATGAGGTATTTTGTCACAGCATAACAAAAACAGTGAAGACAGTTTTCAACTATATTTTGTAATTTCAAAGAAACTGTAAGCCAATAAGATACTCAAGTTACTAATCATAGATATTATTTATTGCTTCTAATTGTTGCATGGCAGGCTAAATTATCATTATTTATATAAATGTTATCTTTCATTTTGTCTATTTTCTGTGTATGTGTGAGCTGGTACATGTATATGTATGGTGACTAGGTGTGTGTATGTGTATGGGTGTAGAAGACATATATTAACCTTGGGTTTCAAACTTGGGAAATGTCCACATATTTTTGAGACAGGGCCTCTCCTTGGGACCTGGGACCTATCATTTAAACTGGGCTGTCTAGTGATTGAGCCCAAGAGATTTTCCTGTCTCCTTCCTAGTACTGGTATTAAATATATGTCTCCATATATATTTGGATACTGAGGACCAAACTTCAGTTACTATGCTTATGTAGTAAACACTTCGTCTGCCGAGCTATACAGCAGCCCCTTATTTGCTCATTTTATTAGAGTTCAACAGTTACATTGCCTTCTACTATGGATAATACTAAGAAAAGCACCGTAAACGTGACATGACAGACTTAGAATTTCCACTGTAGGAGTATCTATGACTAGGAAATTTAAGTACCAGTCACGTGAATGCATGATTTCCATAGCTAATATCAAGTTACCTCTCAAAAGTGATATGCAAGACTGCACTCTTGTCCCAAATATAAGGATGTTCCTATTCCTCTAAATCTAACATACTTTCCTTACCATTAACAAACTGATCATTTTGGGGATGTACTGTGTATTTAACCTCATTTTTCTTCAAAATTATCCAACTGCTAATGAATCTCAACATTTTTCCTGAAGTAAATTAGTGAACTTTATTAGTTTCCCTTATTATTTGTATCTTTTTCTGTCTTTGATGAATTTCACTTATTTAGGATTCCTGGAATTGTGCTTCAGAAATGTATTTTGTCATAAGAATATTAATATGTCAAAATTTAAAATTTCAATTATCTTTTCCAAGTCATTCACCCATATTTATATTTACTGGTTGAAGGGATATTTTAAATTTTAATAGAGTCATTTCTAATAACTTTAAAAAATCTTAATAGTTTTTGAGTCCTTAGTGTTTCTTGAGGGAATTTCTTACTTTTAGATAAAAGGATATTATAGTGTATTTTCAGCTCTTGGTTTAACTTTCACATTTAAATCTTTAATGTTACACAATGTAATTAATTAAGGTACAAACCCAGCATTTTATTTCTTGTAATACCATCATCTAAACAAGCAATTAGTTTTATTTTTATTACTGGTTTACTAGTGCCACATTTATTACATATCAAATTGTATTCTTTCTGAGGTTTAATTTATGAGTTTGTGTTCTGCTACAAAGGAGCTTCCACTTTGATTGGCACAACAGTACTGAAGGTTTATTATTAACATTTGCATTATACATTATATTGAATCTTAAATTCCTTTATGGTATTTCTGTTTTATTTCATTGACAATAATATTCAAGAATCTTTATTCCCTCACATAATTAAAGAACAATTTTGTTGAACACTTGAGAAAACATATTAGTTTTACATATCATTTTATTAGATTTTAAATTTATAGAAAATTTAGAATTAAATGATGCATTTGTTTTTCTGTCTTTCTTTTTTTTTCTTGTTTTCTAATTGGGTTTTTAGGAATCTCCTCTGGAGTGTGCTTCCTGTGTGGGAACTCCATTCCTCAGTGCACAGTTCTTATCTGCTACTGTTGATACAAAGAAACTTTTGTATTTCACTATTTATGGTAGCACACCTGTCCTTGCCTTACCAATGAGAATATGAAAAGCCTGCCATGTTTCTATGGTTGGTTTTAATTGTGTGTGCATTATGAGAATTTCAAGTATTTAATTTTTTTTCACATTGGCATGTGTGTCCTCTTGTACTACACTCAGTTATTCCAGGCTTTATTGTCCATTCAGCAGCTGTGTCGTGTCCCTTTAGAGATCATGGAAAATAAATAGGTAACAGTAACAAATATGGTAGTAAGAGAATTGATGTGTGTCCCAGATAAAATTAAGCTACATAGTGAGATCTAGGCCAGACTGAGCTATAGTTAAGATCACATTTTAAAACAAACAAACAAACAAACAACCCCTCAAACAAAAGAAACAAAACAAAACAAAAAAACCACCTAAGACTGACTAAGAAATAGCCAGCTGTAAATAACATGGATTACTAACGAAGTGATATTAACCTAAAAATTTAAATATGTTGATCTAAACTAAAATTAAAATTACTTATATTTTTTGAGCTCTAACGAAAGTGGTGCTTAAAGTTCATAGTTATTATTTAATGTATAATAGGGAAGAAATAAAAGCTGAAATCAGTAATCTATGCTTCTGTTAATTTCAAACAGAAATAAATGAAAGGCAAATGAGAGAACAGGAAGACTTAAATAGATTGGGGATGAAAAGAGCAGTATAGTGAAGGATAACAAATACTACAGACATTTGAGAATGCCATTTGAAGACCTACCACTGAAGAAACTTCATGAAATACACACATATACACTTATAGAAAGAGTTCAAATTAGATTATCCCATAACAGGGGACAATTGGCTAGTAAACTACAAGCAGGTGAGGGATACTTTTCAAGCTGTTGGTCAATGACATCAATAGACCACACAAATATTGCATGCTCTTGTTATTTCTCTTGATTACTTTCCAGAACTTAAGAGTGAAATCCTATTGCTAAAGACACCATATACTTGACTTATAGGACACAGCACACTAAAGCTGGTACTGACTTAGAAGATTTATCCCTACTGGTTAGCTTTCACAATGTTGGAACATTGTATGTACACTACTGGGAAGATGTAGTGTGTAGCCATTCCAGCTTTGGTCTGGAAGTTCTAACCCCCATTGAGGCTTCGATAACTATCACGCCTACAAGGCAGGGCCAAGAGAGGGCCCTGAAGACCTGAGATCTGGATGTGCCACCTTCTCTTGTTTCCTGGACCCTGGACGCTGGAGGTGGACTGAGCAGAGTTCTCCAGAGAACACCGCCGGACTGCATTGCATCTTTCCCAGACCCTGCAACCTACCTATCCCTTCATTTGTAAGTTTCACCACTAAATAAATCTCCCTTTTAACTATGCGGAGTGGCCTTAATAATTTCACCTATAGGAAGAGGAAAGTATTGAGCAGTATTACCCATATGTGAACCCTGTAGTTCACAATAATGAGTGGACTAGCAAGATGTGCCCATATGCCCATGCCACATGCAACAGTGGCATGAATGTTATGAAAGTAACTAACCACTTTCTCATTGGATTTAAGGTATGCTTCACAAGGTGAAACTCATTTTTAGGACCGTTGACCAGGCCAAAAACTGTGTAATAAATTATTTCCTAAGTTCTTATCCTTATACAAGTAGATCATAACTTCTTTCAATCCTCATCAGAGTTTCTTTTAGTGGTCCATGATATTTAACACAATGTGATGAGAATAAGAGGCTGTGGACTGCTCAGCTCTAAATGGCAAATCTACATCATAACTCTATGCCCAAAGTTTGGGGTCCACTGCAGAAAAGTAGGTAGAAAGATGCTAATAGCCACAACTTAGAAATAATAAAGTGAATTTAGATATAGAATAAGTTTCAAAATAGTAAACTTAAAATGGATCAAAGATCTTTTTGTAAAATGTTGAAAATGATCTCTCAGAAGACAATACAAAGAAAGTCTAGCATATCTTGAGCTTGTGATAATTTTCATGTTTTTATTAATATAAAACTGTGATTTGTGAGTAAAAAATAATGCTAACCTTAACTTTGCCAAAAATAAACTTTTCTCCTTTATTATAGGCCTGTAGAACACCTAAAATTAAAGAAGAGCATAAAAATGATAGACAATGTAAAGATAATCGACATATTATTTATCATCTATCTATAATCTATTGTATTAATCTGTCTATATCTAGTTCTCTATCTCTACCTTCTATCAAAATAATGCAAAACAAAGTAAATAACTGTATACAAAAATGTAGAAACATATTTAAAACACAAAAACAAGAAAATAAGCATTAATTAAAAGTGAACAAACACAATAAAAATCTCATGAAAGGATATACAGCTTATAAATGAGCTCATGAAAGGATAATGAATATAATTTGTTATCATAGAATTGCTGAACCAGCTATTATTGAACATTTTTTATAAGGCTAAACCCTGAACACTGCCATCAAAACAAAGTGAGATGGGGGACAACAGGAGTCTTTCTTTTCAGCTTTTAGGAAATTAATTTTCCTTCCACCTTTTCCTCCTTTGCCCAGGTGTCAACAGAGCAGCTCAGGACCACTCTGCATCTCCTCCAGGAACGCTGGCCAGCAGCTGAAGTTTGCTGCTGACACAGAGCCATTCCAGTTGCTGGCTGATTCATGCCTGGGACCTATACTAACCAGATCCAAGCCCAAACCTCCCACTTTCAGGGGAACTTTAAGGCTGTTAACAGAACTGACTTTTTTGAGTTTTTGCAAACCTCAGAAATGAAACAGTTTTGAGTTCACCTACAATTTTAACTGTGGTGACTCACAGTTCATGTACCCTCTGTCTTGCTGGAAGAAAATGTCAATATTTCTGTTAAGAGATCTCTTCAGAATGTTTGCTAAAGTTTGTAAAGTGTAAATAGTCCGATAGAAAATGTAAGTTTGTAAGAGTTGTAAATATGTATGGTACTATTCATGCTAGTTGTAAATATGTTTAGTATATTCATACTAGAATTATGTTAATCTGTAGGTATTTATGACCATGGTTTGGTAAAACTAAGGAAATCTTTAAGTTTGATACAGTTGCATCAGGAGTTTATTGATTTATTTGATATGTTTACATCAAGAATTTATTGATTTAAAAAAGGGCTTGGCACAGCTAAGGCTGTTATAGACATCTTAGACCCATTCAGAAAGGACATTCCATCTTAGTCCTTTAGTCCTCTACTCTTTTACTGGAGGGTGTGGCAGCCATAGGGATTGCTGTGGTTGTTCCAGCTACTTGCAAGATCTTAGTACGAACCTGAGTCAGAGCTGAGTTAACCTCTGTACTTTCCCCTGCTTGAGGCTGGTAGTCAGAGATGGGTAAAGCTCTTCTTGCTAGCTGCCAACTTAAGACAGAGTATGCTTGATGGAAAGTGTATCTCCTTGACAGGTAAGGATGACTAGGGAAGAAGGATGACCTAAGTTAAACACCATCTATCTGAGGTGTCTGAAGGGCCCTTTAATATATTCAAAAGGGGGAGCTGTAGAGACCCACAGAGGTTTCCTAGTGAGAACTTAAGGTCTGAGATCTGAGCTTGGTTTACCAAGCAGGACTGCATAAGGGGATGATTTGACCATGGGCATGGTTACCAGGTGTTTGGAAGGGTCTACATTTGACTTGCAGTGTGCTTTGATCTAGCAGGGGGGATGTCTTTTGCCCTCCCCCTTGACATTGTTATAAAAAGCCCTTTTAAAGAGGCAGAAGGGGCTGTTGGGTTTTGAACCAGGTCTTCCTGAAGCTATTCTGTGTTTCTGTCTTTCTCCTCTTCACTATCTTTCTATCTAAAAGTTTTTTTTATCCCTCTCTCCTCCTCATAGGAACCCTTTTAAAAGATTGGAGCTGGCCTCCCACAGGGATTAACCCAAATGGTGCTCAAAGAAATGAAAATTGCAAATGAATGTGTTTCATTTTACAGAGTTTGGAAAGTTAAAATATGCACACCATAGCATAGATGCATATTCAGGATTTCAATAGGCAACTGCTTTGAGTTCTGACAAGGCTGGTCCTATAATTAAACATCTATTAGAAGTTATGGCCATCATGGGAGTACCTGTACAAATTAAGACTGACAATGCTCCAGCATATGTCTCTAGTAAACTAAAATAGTTTTTTTTGTATATTACAACATAAAACATATTACAGGTATACCACGCAATCTTACAGGACAAGTAGTTGTAGAAAGATCTAATTTCACTTTAAAAGATGTGCTTAACAAACGGAAAGGGGTAATAATGACCCCTAGGGACAGATTACACAATGCTTTATTGACTTTAAAATTTTAAAATGCGAATGAAAAGGGAACAACAGCTTCAGAGAGACATTGGATAATAGAAAAAAAAAACCACTGAAATAAATCAGTCAGTATACTTTGAAGATGTGTTGACCTCAGAATGGAAATCAGGGTATGTGTTACATTGGGAAAGAGGTTTTGCTTTTGTTTCTATAGGAGAAGAAAAACTATGGATATCATCAAAGTTGATAAAGATTCAATTTGAACAGGAGAGACTTCTTGATTAGGAGAGGTGATAGTTCATCAACTGACATGGCAATTCAACCTGAAGAAAAGGAAAACTCACCAAATTAGGGTCAGGACAGAGTTCTGTTTTTATCTTTCCAGGAAAATAAAAACATCCAACTGAGAAATCTAAAGGCCTTTGAATAAATGAAGCATCTAAAAAAGAAGGGAGAACCATCCTGAAAAATTACCAAGAAAAGGTATACTCTTGCCTAATGGTAACAAATACTTCCTACAGGGTAAAATTTCACAAACCTTTAAAAATGTTTGTTTTTGCTGGTCTCCACAGGCATATTAAACAGGTAGTCTTTATGTAATCCTGACTCAATTAAAAACTAAAGCTAGCTTTGGAGTTGGAGTATGGCTCTCACCTTCTCTAAATCCAAGCATGTTTGTTAAAAGAAAATTCAAAGTCTCTGTCTCATATTAGAAGAGCCACATGGTATGGGACAGAAGAAAACCAGAATATAGGGACTACTATATTGTCATAATCTCATATCCCTCTAATTTATTAATTTTATTTTGATATCAGTGATATTATAAAATACTAATTCTTACCTTAGGCCTCATGTAGTATTCTGTACATGATTTCAGGCTTGAGTTTAAACAGATGTTTAGGAATTAAGCCCGGATATCCCAGATGTATTTGATAGATCATGGTCCTTTTAAACTCCATAAGATTTACAGCATATTACATTTAATATGTTTAAGTTTTCTACAATGAACAATAAACATTCTTGACAGTGATCTCTAAAGTCCCCCAAAGGATGATGGGGCCCCACAATGGCAATTCTACTTGGATTGTGATAATGCTATTAAGCCCATAAACACCACTCAAAGATCAGTTTTGGACTACATGCTTCTTAGGATAATTCCAAGGTGGCTAACTGAAATGACCCACCCTTACACACTATTTCAGCCAGGAGTTCAGATAAACTCTACCCTTTCCCTTTACTCAACAGCTGGCAACAAATGATACAGCTAGCTCTTCCAGGACATAACAATTATTTTTTTCCAGGGTCCCCTAGAAATGCTGTTGCATGTCCCCCAAGAGAACAGGAAGTAAATTTTTTTTTTTTTGGTTTTTTGAGACAGGGTTTCTCTGTGTAGTTTTGGTGTCTGTCCTGGATCTCACTCTATAGACCAGGCTGGTCTTGAACTCACAGAGATCTGCCTGGCTTTGCCTCCCAAGTGCTGGAATTAAAGGCATGCACCACTGCCGCCCAGCAAGAGAACAGGAAGTAATTTTAAGAAAACAACACCCACATTCTCAAGAGGTGGAGTGGGTGGTTTTTGGTCTTTCACTGGGCTATGGATGTTTGTCATCATGTGGGGAGACACTGGTTACAAGTTGTTATTGTGTATGGCCAAAAAAAGAGGGAATCGATATAATAGGCTAAACAGTTAGAATATTGAATCTACTTTCAAACTAAAAAAGGAGCTACTAGTCTTAAATAATTTACATTGGTATGGATTTTTATATATTGATACAAATTTAAGGTTATTTTTTGTTATACTGTATATATGTTTCTACTTCAGTTTAAGATATTTTTGTATATTGTTACAAATGTGAGGTCATTATCCTTGTATTATACATCTGTTTCTATTTTTGCTTAAGGTATTACCTATACAGCTTGTACCTATACAGCTTGATTAATTATGCAATGTGAAGTTTTAGCCCTTAAAAGCTATTTAAGATAATAAAGAAATACAGGCTAATAGTAACTCATAACTATCAAACTTATTGTCATGTTAGTTAGGTTTTCTAGGTATACAGAAATATATGTCAGACAGATAGGTAATCTTCAAACATTTCAAAGACCTACAGAATATGCCATTTAAAATGTTGTAATAACTTAGACTTTTCTCAACATGAGACACGTTTGTTTCTGGCAGTACCAATCTACTTCTAGAAGGAGAATGGGCATTGAAGAAACTCCATATGGAGTTTGCTTTCCTTGTAGCAAAAGCCAGCCATTAGGGCAAGAAACTGCCATTGCCTCAACTGCTAACAGTAAGCTATCCAAACTGGACAAGCAGGACACAAAGAAACTTGACTGCTGAACTGTGCCAGACAGGTTAGGACAGTCCTTCAAAATTTCCTACCTCTAAAAGAGGTCAGTCAGATATGCTAGTCCTGTAGGCCAAAGATGGATACCTCAACTTTGCAGAGGAACCTCGAGTGACTAGGCAGCCAGCTATTTCTGTTATTTCTCACATTTTTTTGCAAGTCTCTTGCTTACATTTCCTATTTACTCAGGTAATATTATTTCCTTCTCAGGTCTTTGATGGGGTGGAAGACCAGGCAGTTATAGTTATAGTTTTCCCAAATCTTGGCAAAAGGAATATTAGGTACAAAACTTTGGATTCTTCAGGAGAGAACAGCTAATGGAATAAATTTCTATAATTTTTTTAAATAAATATGAAAAATAAATGGAATAAATCTATAAATTTGTTAATTACTTATGGACTGGACATTGAGAATGCATTTATTACTTGATAATTGCTCTTGTTGTGTGTAGCTTTATTTTCATTAAGGTTGTTGTTTTTCCTTCATATTTGAACAATATTTGATAATAATTCTTATTGTATATAGTTTTTACTATGTTAAAGTTAGAACCTTTCCTTCTTAATTAGACAAAAAGGGGGAGATATTATGTGAATACTGTTCAATCCAATCCGATTGAAAAGTGCTTTAGTCAGAGAGTCAGGTTTTACATTGGGGATGAATGTGACCAAGAGAAGGGGCAGGCCTTTCAAGGAAGGAGCAAGTGACCTCAGCTGTAATCACTGGCTTATGACTTGGTTCAGGTTCCCCATTTGTTCTTTAATATTTGTGCATGGATTTTGTTTGTTAATGAATGGCAAAGAAATCATTGTATAGCTTCTTTTGTTAAAATGTACTAGTTACTCAGTTGATCAATAGCAGGATTAAATCCTGACATTTTTGCCTACATTTTGTGTCTGACTCTTTAACATTGGCTCAAGTCCTTGGAATTCACATGATAATCACTAAAGTGTGCTTCAATTTTGCCCAGCTTAACTTTCTTCAAGGCTGAAGGCCAAAGATGAGTCATAGCCCCAAAGTTATAGGCACCTAGGATTATCTAATGATCTATAATGGAGAGGCTATTCTAGAGCAAACACTTTTGAAAGAATAAGATTGATCCCCTCAGAAAATAATGTAAGTTAACTTATTTGCAATTTATGGGACCATCTTACAAGAAGTACAGTAGAGATGATGATGGTTGGTACCACCTTTGACCACAACTGCTTGAACATGGAAACTTCTCCCACTCTCACTCCAGTTCTTCCTCTATTTAAACACAAAGCTCTTATCAGTAACCCAAGATGCCATCAGAGTCACTGGACCCCTTTATTAGATCATCTTCTCAACAGACTGATTACATCTTCTTTCTTGCTTTTCACTACAATTCTAGTTAGTGTATTAGGACAGTGATTAAATAGATTAGCTTGTTGGTACTAATAGAGCTGGGACTTTGTTCCTAAAATTCAGATTATAATGAATGAACTCTGAATTATGTTTTTGAAGATGACAAGTCTGAAATTTTGGACACCATTTATTGAAAAGAAATCTATAGTTTCTTTAATGAATTGAATTTGCACCTTTGTTAAAATTCAACTGGCCTTGTATGGTCAATTTTAAATCTTTATTTTGTTTTATTGATTTCTTCTACTTTACCTCTACACACATTGCTGCTAAATCTTTAACCCCTACTATATCAGCTCTTCTTCCATATCAACTTTATTTTAATATCTCTCCATTTTTTCTTTTGTTGAAAATAGACTTTTTTCATACAATATGTTCTGATTACAATTTCTTTTCCCTGTATTCCTCTCAGTTCCTCCCCATTTCCCTGCTATCCAAATTCATCTCCTTTCTTCCTTTCATTAGAATACAAACGTCTAAGGCATCTAAGGGATAATAATAAAATAAATAAGACAAAATAAAACCAAACAAATTGCATTAGGACAGAACAAAGCGACAGAAATAAAAGAGAACAAGAAAAGGCAGTAGAAACAGATATAGATACAGAGACACACTTGTTTACACATTTAAGAATCCCATAAAACATAAAACCAGAAGCCATAATATATATGCAAAACCTGTAAGGTAAAAAATAATTAAAGAAAGTAAAAATAAAACTGTAAACAGCAACACTATGAGACAAGGAATCTACAAAGATGTCACTGAGTTAATTTTTGTTGACCATCTGCTGGACACATGGCTTACCTTTAAGAGTAGTTTGTTTCCCCTATGAGACTCTCTTGTAGAAAGCTAATTTTTCATTTGCATGTAGGTATCAATTGAAGATACTTTTTGGGTTAGGGATGGGGACATATGTCTACTTTTCCTTTCAGCTCTGGGACCCTATGAGAGGCAGGCCTGTGTAGGCCCTGTACATGGTTCCTCAGTCTCTGTGAGTTCATAAGTGTGTCAGTCCTGCTGTGTTTAGAAGGCCTTACTTCCTCAGTGTCCTCTATCCTCTCAGGATCTTACTCTCTTTCCTCTGTCTCTTCCCTGGAGTTCCCTGAGCCCTGATGGGAGGGATTTGATAAAGACATTCCTGTAGGGCTGAATGTTCTGAGGTCTCACAGTCTCTGGCTATTGTCTAGTTATGGGTCTCTGTATTTGTTCCTAATTTCCTCAGGAGGAAGCATTTGTGATGGTGGCTGAACAAGGCACTAATCTATAAGTATAGCAGAATGTCATTTGGGAGTCATTTTGTTGATACATTTTTTTTTCCTAGAGCAGTAGAATTTGATTTTCCCCTAGGTTCCTGGATATCTAGTCTCAGGTTCTTGTTCAGCAAAGCAGTGTAGAGTATGGGATTCATCTCATGAAGCAGGCATTAAAATCAGATATTGGTAAGATCCTGTCATAAGCTTTGTGGCACAATTGCACTAGTGTATCTTACAGGCAGGATACCACTGTAAATCAAAGAGTTTGTAGCTGGCTTGATGTTTACCTTTTTCCTTTGATAGCATGCATCAGTTTGTGAAGAGCAGGCTACAGCCTTTTCAACAGCCTGGATTATATGAGGGAAGGAAGCAACAGCTCAGCTAGATGTGACCCACTCTGAGTGCTGAAGCTTCATTGGTAATGAGAGATGTCATTTGGAGCCCTTGTTTAATTTGATGTTGGCTATAGGCTTGCCCTAAACTGTCTTTATCATGTTGATATATGCCCCTTGTATTCAAAGTCTCTCCAGGACTTTTATCATGAAGGTGTATTGGATTTTGTCAAAGGCCTTTTCTGCATGTAATGAGATCATGTGTGTTTTGTTTTTGTCTATTGATATGGTGAATTACATTTATAGGTTTACTTATGTTGAATAATTCCTAAAGCTCTGGAATGAAGCCTACTTGATCATGGTGGATGATCTTTTCGATATGTTCTTGCATTTGGTTTATAAGTATTTTTTTATTAAATTTTTTCTTTCCTTTTACATACCAACCCCTGTTTCACTTCCCTCCCCTTCTCCAGCTCCCCCCACCTGTCACCATCCCACACCTATCCCCTCCTTATAGAGTGTAAGGCCTCCCTTGGGTAGTCAACACAGGCTGGCATACCAAGTTGGGGCCAGACCTAGCCCATCTTCCTTGCATCAAGGCTGAGGGAGGCATTACACCATAGGTAATAGGCTCTAAAAAGCCAGTACATGTACCCAGGATAAGTCCTGGTCCCATTGCCAGGGGACCCACAAACAAATCAAGCCACACAACTTTCACCCACATTCAGAGGGCCTAGTTCAGTCCCATGCAGGCTCCCCAGCTGTCAGTCCAGAGTCCATGAATTCCCATTAGCTTGGGTCACTTATCTCTGTGGTTTTTCCCATCATGATTCTGACACTCCTTGCTATTACAATCTTTCCTCCCTCTCTTCAACTGAACTCCAGGATGTTGGCCAAGTGCTTGGCTGTGAGTCTCTGTATCTGTTTCCATCAGTCACTGGATGTAGGTTCTATGATGACAATTAGGGTAGACACCAATCTGAGTACAGGGGAAGGCTAGTTCAAGTACCCTCTCTACCATTGCTATGAACCTTAGCTGGGGACAATATTATGAGTTTCTAGAGTTTTCCCTATCTGCAGATTTCTCCTCATCCCCTTAATGGTACACTCTGTCAAGACATCTCTTTCATTGCTCTCCATATCAGTCTCTCCCCCAACTCAGCCATCTTGAGTCATCATGTTCCCACCTCTCATCCCCTCCCCTCTACTCCTTTCTCCCAGTTTACCCAGCAGATCTTAACCCTTTCTTCTTCCTGGGGTGATTCATGTATGTCCCTCTTAGTGTACTCCTCTTTACCTAGCTCCTCTGGGGTTGTGGATTGTAGCCTGGTTATCCTTTGCTTTGCATCTAATACTCCCTTATGAGTGAGTACATGCCATGTTTGTCTTTCAGGGTTTGGGTTACTTCACTCAGGATGATTTTTTCTAGATCCATCCATTTGCCTACAAATTTCATGATGACAATGTTTTTTTTTTTTCCACTGTAGAATACTCCACTGTGTAATTGGACCATATTTTCTTTATCCATTCTTTGGTTGAAGGGCATCTAGGTTGTCTCCAGGTTCTGGCTATTATGAATAATGATGCTATGAATATAGTTGAGCAAATGTCCTTGTGGTGTGGTTGAGCATTTCTTGGGTATATGCCCAGGAGGTGTATTGCTGGGTCTTGAGATAGGTTGATTCCCAATTTTCTGAGATACTGCCATGCTGATTTCCAGAGTGGCTGTGCAAGTTTGCATTCCCACTAGCAGTGGAGGATTGTCCCCCTTCCTCCACATCCTCTCCAACATAAGCTGTCATCTGTGTTTTTGATTTTAGCCATTCTGACAGGTGTAAGATGGTATCTCAGAGTTGCTTTGATTTGCATTTCCCTGATGGCTAAGGATGTTAAACATTTCCTTAAATGTCTTTTGGCCATTTGATATTCTTCTGTTGAGAATTCTGTTTAACTCTGTAGCCAATTTTTTTAATTGGATTATTTGGTATTTGATGTCCAGTTTCTTGAGTTCTTTATATATTTTGGAGATCAGCCTTCTATCAGATGTGGGGTTGGTAAAGATCTTTTCCCATTCTATAGGCTGCCGTTTTGTCTTATTGGCAGTGTCCTTCACATTACAGAAGCTTCTCAGTTTCTGAAGGTCCCATTTATTAATTGTTGCTCTCAGTGTCTGTGCTACTGGTGTTATATTTAGGAAGTTGTCTTCTGTGCCAATGCATTCAAAGCTACCTCCAACTTTCTCTTCTATGAGGTTCAGTGTAACTGGATTTAAGTTGACATCTTTGATCCGTTTGGACTTGAGTTTTGTGCATGATGATAGATAAGGATCTATTTGAATTCTTCTACATGTAGCTATCCAGCTATGCCAGCACAATTTGTTGAAGATGCTTTCTTTTTTCCATTGTATAATTTGGCTTCTTTGTCAAAAATCAGGTGTTCGTAAGTATGTGGATTAATGTCAGTGTCTTCGATTTGATTCCATTGATCAATGTGTTTGTTTTTATGCCTATACCAAGCTGTTTTTATTATTATAGCTCTATAGTAGAGCTTGAAGTCAGGGATGGTGATGCCTCTTGAAGTTCCTTTATTGTTTAGGATTGTTTTGGTCATCCTGTTTTTTTTTTTTGTTGTTTGTTTTTTATTGTTGTTGTTGTTGTTTTAACATAGAAAGTTGAGTATTATTCTTTCAAGGTCTGTGAAGAATTGCATTGGGATTTTGATGGGGATTGCATTGAATCTGTAGATTACTTGTGGTAAGATTGCCATTTTTTACTGTGTTGATCCTACCTATCCAAGAACGTGGGAGATCTTTCCATTTTCTGACATCTTCTTCAATTTCTTTCCTCAAAGATTTAAAGTTCTTGTCACACAGGTATTTCACTTGTTTGGTTAGTGTTACCCCAACATATTTTATATTATTTGTGGCTATCGTAAAGGGTGATGTTTCTCTAACTTCTTTCTCAGCCCATTTACCATTTGTATATAGCAGGGCTACTTATTTTTTTTTTTTTGAGTTGATCTTGTATCCTGCCACATTACTGAAGGCCTTTATCAGCTATAGGAGCTCCTTGGTAGAATTTTTGGGGTCATTTACGTATACTATCATATCATCTGTAAATAGTGAAAATTTGACTTCTTCCTTTCCAATTTGTATTCCCTTGATCTTCCTTTGTTGTCTTATTGCTCTAGCTAGAACTTCAAGTACTCTGTTGAATAGATATGGAGAGAGTGGACAGTTTTGCCTTGTTCCTGATTTTAGTTTTGAGTTTCTTGCCATTTAGTTTGACGTTGGCTGTTGGCTTGCTGTATATTGCATTTATTATGTTTATGTATGTTCCTTGTATCCCTGATCTCTCCAAGACCTTTATCATGAAGAGGTGTTGGATTTTGTCAAAGGCTCTTTCATCATCTAATGAGATAATCATGTTTTTTTTGGGGGGGTTGTTTATATTGTGTATTTCATTAACAGATTTTCATATATTTAACCATCCCTGCATCTCTGGGATGAAGCCTACTTGATCATGGTGGATGATTTTTTTTTGATGTGTTCTTGGATTTGGTTTGCTAGTATTTTATTGAGAATTTTGGCATCAATGTTCATGAGGGAGATTGGTCTGTAATTTTTTTCTTTGTTGCATCTTTATGTGGTTTGGGTATTGGGGTAACTGTAGCTTTGTAAAAAGAGTTTGGCAATGCTCCTTCTTTTTGTATTGTTTGGAATAATTTCAGGACTATTGGTATTAGCCCTTTTTTGAAATTCTGGTAGAATTCTGTGCTGAAACCATCTGGCCTGGGCTTTTTTCCGTTGGGAAACTTTTGATGACTGCTTGTATTTCCTTAGGGGTTATAGGTCTATTTGAATTGTTTATCTGGTCTTGATTTAATTTTGGTATGTGGTACCTATTGAAAAAATTGTGCATTTCTTTTACATTTTCCAATTTTGTGAGCACAGGTTTTTGAAGTATTACCTAATGATTCTCTGGATTTCCTTAGTGCTTGTTGTTACATGCCTCTTTTCATTTCTGATTTTGTTAATTTAGATATTCTCTCTCTGCTTTTTGCTTAATTTAGGTAAGGGTTTGTCTATCTTGTTGATTTTCTCAAAGAACCAACTTTTTGTTTCATTGGTTCTTTGTATTGTTCCCTTCATTTCTATTTTATTGATTTCAGCCCTCAATTTGATTATTTCCTGGCATCTATTCCTCCTGGGTAAATTTACTTCTTTTTGTTCTAGAGATTTTAAGTGTGGTGTTAACTTGGCAGTGTGAGATTTCTCTAATTTCTTTATGTGAGCATTTAGTGCCATGAATTTTCCTCTTAACACCACTTTCATTGTGTCCTATAAGTTTGGGTATGTTGCGCTTTCACTGTCATTAAATTCTAGGAAGTCTTTAATTTCCTTCTTTCTTCCTTCCTTCTTTTCTTCCTTCCTTCTTTTCTTCCTTCCTTCCTTCCTTCCTTCCTTCCTTCCTCCCTCCCTCTCTCCCTCCCTCCCTCCCTTGCCCCCCCCCTCTTTCTTGACCCAGGGGTGATTCAGTTGAGCATTGTTCAGTTTCCATCAGTTTATAGACTTTCTGCATTTTGTGTTGTTGTTGAATGCTAACTCTAAGTTATGGTGGTCTGATAAGATACAAGGGGTTATTCCAATTTTTCTGTATCTGCTGAGATTTGTTTTGTTACTGAGTATGTGGTCAATTTTGGAGAAGGTTCCATGGGGTGCTGAGAAGAATACTTATTCTTTTGTGTTTGGGTGAAATGTTCTCTAGATGTCTGTTAGGTCCATTTGAATCATAACATCTGTTAGTTCCCTTATTCCTCTGTTAAGTTTCTGTCTGGCAGACCTTTCCAGTGGTGAGAGAGGGGTTTTGAAGTCTCCCACTATTAGTGTATGGGGTTTGATGTGTGATTTGTGCTTTAGTAATGTTTCTTTTGCAAATGTAGGTGCCCTTGTATTTAGAGCATAAATGTTCAGAACTGAGACTCCCTCTTGATGCATTTTCTCTGTGATAAATAGGAAATGTTCTTCTTCATCTCTTCTGATTGATTTTAGTTTAAAGTCTGTTTTGTGAGATATTAACTACACCAGTTTGTTTCTTAGGTCCATTTGATTAGAATATTTTTTGTAGAACAAAGTGTTAAAGGTCTTATTAATAAAACCCAGAGCCAGATATCAGGGTTAAAACATGAAAGATCAGAGGTATAGGAAAAGCCACAGCTAACCTCATCTCACAACTCCACAGCTTCCAAAGAGACCTATATCCTGTATACCCACACCTATATGCCTTTCTGTTCTGCCCACTCATTTCCTCTCTCTGTCCAGCTACATCACTTCCTCTTCCTGCCAAGCTCTGTCACTTCCTATCTGTACAGACCTCCAGACGTTTATGATTAGTGCTGGGAATAAAGGTATGTACTATCACACCTGGCTCTGTTCCCAGTGTGGCTTTGAACTCACAGAGATCCAGACAGATCTCTGCCTTCCAAGGGATAGGATTAAAGGTGTGTGCTACCATTGCCTGACCTCTATGTTTACTATAATGGCTGACTTTTTCCTCTGATCCTCAGATAAACTTTACTGGGGGACACAGGTAAAATATCACCACAGTATTTTTCCTAGTCCTTTACTCTGAACTGAGGTAGTGACTGTCTTTGAGGTTGAGGTGTGTTTCTTGTATGCACCAGAAAGATGGATCCTGTTTTTATATCCATTCTGTTAGCATGTGTCTTTTTATAGGAGAATTGAGTCCACTGACTTTAAGGGATATTAATGACCAGTGATTGTTAATTTCTGTCATTTTTTGGTGGTATTATGTGTGTGTTTCCCTTCTTTAGGATTTGCTGGTGTGAGGTTATCTATTGCCTGTGTTTTGGTGGTTGCAACTAATTTCCTTGGGTTGGAATTTTCCTTCTAGTACTTTCTGTAGGGCTGGATTTGTGGATATGTAATGTTTAAATCTGGTTTTGTCGTGGAATATCTTGCTTTTTCATCTATGGCAGTTGAAAGCTTTTCTGAATAGTCTGGCCTGTCATCCTTAGTCTCTTAGTATCTGCAGCACATCTGTCCAGGACCTTCTAGCTTTCAGAGTTTCCATTGAGAAGTTGGGTGTAATTCTGATAGGTCTGCCTTTGTATGTTACTTTATCTTTTTCCTTTGCTGCTCTTAATATTATTTCTTTATTTTGTATGTTTAGTGTTTTAACTATTATGTGATGAGGGGACTTTTTGTGTGGTCCAGTCTATTTGTTGTTCTGTATGGTTCTTGTACCTTCTTTCTATTTTATGGATAATTTGGGGAGTGTTGACAATAACTCTTCTTTAAAATATGGTAGAGTTCTGTCCTAATACCACCTGGCCATGGGTTTTTAACTTAGGTAGGTGGTATGAATTGAGAAAATTATCCATTTTTTTAAAAAAAGATTTTCCAATTTGGTAGAGAACAGGTTTTAAAGTCTAGGCTTATGATTTTCTTGGTATCTGCTGCTATGTCTCCTCTTTCATCTTAATTTTTTAATTTATTTCTTCTCTCTGCATCTTTATTTAGTTTGGCTAAGGGCTTGTCAATCTTACTGATTTTCTCAAAGAACCAACTCTTTTTACATTGATTTGTTATAGCGTGTATGTGTGTTTTTTGGTTTTGTTTCTATTTTACTGATTTCAGCCCTGAGCTTGAATATTTGTGTCTAATCCATTTAGCTGAGATTTCTTCTTTTTGTTCTAGAGATTTCATGTGTGCTGTGAACTTACTAATATGAAGTCTCTTCACATTTTTAATGAAAGCACTTAGACCTATGAACTTGTCTCTTAGAATTGCATTCATTGTGTCCCATAAGTTTGGGTATGTTTTTTCATTAATTTATTCTTTTTTTCTTTCTTTTCTTTGTTTCTATCAAATTTTTAATTTTGACCAATTTTTCATTTAAGTTCATTTCCCATGATTTTGTAAGCTTTCCCTTGTTTCTGTTGTTTATATTCAGTTTAAATCTGTGGTGGTTTGAGAGTATACAGAGTGTTATTTCAATTTTTTTCACATATGTTGAAACTTGGTTCAGTCTGGGGATGTGGTCAGTTTTGGAGAAATTTCCATGAGGTGCTGAGAAGAAGATGTTTTTTTTGTTGTTGTTGTTGTTGTTTAAGTGAAATATTTTGTAGATATCCGTTAGATCCATTTGGTTTACAATGTCTGTTGATCCAGTATTTCTCCATTTAGTTTTGGTCTGGATGGCCTGTTTATTGGCCAGAGTGCAGTATGGAAGCTTCTAGTATCAGTATATGAGGGTCAATATATGATTTAATCTGTAGTAGTGTTTCTTGTTGGTTTTTCCTTTGATGACTGTGTAGTGTCATTTCTTATCTCTTTTGATTAGTTTTGATTTAAATCTATTTTTTCAGATACTGAAATTACTATACTGGCTTGCTTCTTAGATATGTTTAATTGGATTATCCTTTTCTATTCTTTACCTTGATGTGATATGTATCCTTGATTTTAAGTTGTGTTTCTTGGACATGGCAGAAGGATGGATCCTGTTTTCACATCCATTATGCTAGTCTGTGTCCTTTTATTAGGAAGTTGAGATCATTGATGTTGTGAGATATCTGTGTTCAGTGTTTGTTGTTGATTCTTGTTATTTTGTTCTTGTGGTTTATGGTTTCATGTTCCCTCTTTTGACTTGCTGGTCTGAGATTATTTATTCCTTGTGTTTTCTTGGGTATGGTTAACCTCTTCAGGTTGAAGTTTTCCTTTTAGGGCCTTCTGTAATGCTGGATTTGTAGATAGATATTGCCTAAATTTGGTCTTGCTTTGGAATGTCTTTTTTCCTCCATCTATTGTAATTGAAAGCTGTAATATTCTGGGTTGGCATCTGTGGTCTTTTAGAGTTTATAGAACATCTGTCCAGACCTTTCTGACTTTAGAAGTCCCCATTGAGAAGTCAAGTATTTTTCTAATAGGTCTGTCTCTATATGTTACTTGGTCTTTGAAAGGATGATAAACGGCACTGGTGGAGGCACTGGTTACTGGCGGAAAAGTCATGAGCCATGGCCAAGACTACCAGAGTTACAGAGAACTTTACTGGGAGGAAGGAGGGGAGAGGACAGAGGAGAGCCAGGCCTGGAGAGAGAGAAAGATGGCTGGAGCAGAGCAGAGAGAGCAGAGAGCAGAGAGAGAGGGTGGGGTCTGTGTCTGGCTTTTTTTTTTTTTTTTTTTTTTTTTTTTGGTTTTTTTGAGACAGGGTTTCTCTGTGTAGCTTTGTGCCTTTCCTGGGACTCACTTGGTAGTCCAGGCTGGCCTCGAACTCACAGAGATCCGCCTGGCTCTGCCTCCCGAGTGCTGGGATTAAAGGCGTGCGCCACCACCGCCCGGCCTGTGTCTGGCTTTTTAAGATGCAGATTATGTCACCATGCCATGCATACATAGTTACCAGCACCCCTGATGACATAAGACGCAAGACCCCAAGCTGCACATGTGCAGGAGTGAGGGCAGGATCCCAACATTTTAGACTTTTTGCTTATTATAAAAAAGCAAGTGAATAGGAATAGAAATTCCAGAAAAACTGCTTCCAGCTGACTTGATGGGTGTCAGTTGGCTCTTAGGGGGGTAGGGAAAGGGTGTCTTTTGAGGTAGACAGGCATCCTGGGATGGTGGGCTGTCCTGCTCCCCTGGAGTGTTCCATGCCTCTTGGCTTGGCACTCTGGCTGCTTTTTTGTCTGACAGGATGCTAGTGAGACAGAAAAAGCCTGAAGTCGATCCGATCTGTCCAGATGGATTTAAGCTGGTTTCTGAAGCTTGGGAAAAATTTGAACATGTTAAGAAGCAGCCATGAGAAAATTAATGGCCATTGTACTCTGCTTATATTGGTTTATGTTAATGAGAGAGACAGAGAGATTGGAACATGTTTTTAAGCTTTATTAGAGACAGATTATTTTAAGGCACCTGTTTCCTTTACTAGTTTAACATCCAGGAAACACAGGTGATCAATTGTTGAGAGCATTTAACAGTAATAAGTGGTTATATTAAATTCTGTTTTGTAGAGCCCAGACACTTTCGGGTCTGGGGGTGTAAATACCTTTTAGCTGTTACAGTTTCTTACTTGATGATCCTTGGACTCCAGTTCTGTGGTGGTCCAAAGCAGCCATTAGCTGAGCAGTTAATTAGAAGAGGGAACTGGGAAGAGAAAAGCTTGTGGTACATGAGAACTTATTTCTTTGGAATTAGGACAAGACAGAGATCAGGGCCCTGTCTGTGTGCATGAGGAGGAGAAGCACTGTGACAAGTCTGGAGTGAGGCACATGGAGGGAGCAATGAAATGAAAGCACCTATCCTAGCTGGAAAATCTTTTCCCATTAAGTAACCCCGAAAGTGCAATTAAGTCTGGGGAGAGGGGTAAGGCTGTCCTCCCTACCCTAACAATAGGGAACCAATGAGAGGTGAGACCCCCAAATGCCCAGGACTAGGTTAGTGGCTCTGGTGTCCAGAAGGAAAGAAATGGACCACTTCCATGCTGTGTTCTGGTTTCCCTGCAAGCAAGTCTGTGGCCAAGCCTACAGGTCTGCTGGAGGTCTTTGTCTGTTCCCCTGCCCCTTGGTTCCTGGGTGCAGTCAACTGACCAGTTGACTATTCAGGTGGCACTCTGAACAAGGCTCAGTTGATGGCCTGGCAGGGCATGCACTAGCCTACATGGCCCTTTTTCTTTTTTTTTTTCAAATAAAACAGGGACCCAATGGATTTTGGGAGCCAGTGTGTGCCAGCACTTGGCAATTCTGTTTTGGGGCTTTTTTCATCTCTGCCCTGGTACACCTTAGCCTGTGGGTTTAGGAGCCTTGCTCTCCAGATGCTTAAGTTTTAGCCCTATGTCAGGGAGGTCTGGGGGACAAGTGATGGATTTTACTCCATGTCTTGATTTTCTTTTTTTAATGTCTGCTGGTCTGGGGATAGCTTTAGGAAGACCTGCCAGGAGGCAGGCTATAAACTGATCTCTGGTTAAAGAGCCATCCTCATTACTGTAAACTTATTTACATGGATCATGGCCTGCTTTCAGACCTGTCTGTGCTTCTCAGGGCAGCTTGAGAATGAGTAGGAGGAGTTAAGGTGAGCTAAAGCCCACCCAATACCAGAGAGCAGAGAAGGGAATTCAGATAGACAGAAGTGGTTGCAAATGGCAGAGAAAGAATCAGAAATGGAGAAGGAGAAGGGTTCAGAACTTCGGTAGAAAGGTGGGGATAAGATAACTCTTCATTTGCCCATTCACTGGCAAAGGTTAGATAATTCCTGTGAAATATTGGGGTTGAAATGGTCAAATTTACTGGTATCTGCCCCTGTGTCCCATGGCTACAGTGCCAAGAGAGAAAAATAAAAAAAATTAAAATAACAAATGGGATCCCAGGCTTCTATTTCAAGCATCCTTGAGAATAGGCAGTCTACAGACCAGCATTAACAGCACAAATTACCTGAACTGTCATCATGATAAGGGTAAGGGCTGGGACATACATACCTGGAGGAACGCCTGGGGGCCTGGACAGCATCCTATATTCGTCAAGATAGAATATGTTGTGGTATGCAACTGAGGACCCCCCACCCCCCCGAGTCTGGCATGAGGAATATAGCTCGGGCTGCAGCTTCGAGAAATGGCGGAAGACTCACCAATCTTGGCAGCACATGTGGTGGGGGGAGGCGCAGCAGCAGCAGCAGCAGCAGCGATGGTGGCAGTTGTGGCTACCATGGTGGCGGTGGAGGTGGCAGTGATGGCTGGGCAAATGCATAGTGGGCAGTCGCAGGTCCTTGGTATAGGTTTCTGACAACGCTCAGCCCTGGACACAGAGTGCACGGAATTTTCTATCCAAGTTACAGCACCAATGAAAGGATGATAAATGACACTGGTGGTGGTGTTGGTTACTGGTGAAAAAGTCACAAGCCACGGCCACGACTACCAGAGTTACAGAGAGATTTATTGGGAGGAAGGAGGAAATAGGAGAGAGGAGAGCCAGGTCTGGAGAGAGAGAAAGATGGCAGGAACAGAGCAGAGAGAGCAGAGAGAGAGAGGGTGGGGTCCACATCCTCTCTCACTGCCTCTGCCTCCCGAGTGCTGGGATTAAAGGCATGGGCCACCACCACCTGGCATTTTTTAAAAATCATTTATTATGTGTACAATGTTATGTCTGCATGTGTCCCTGCAGGCCAGAAGAGGGCACCAGATCTCATTACAGGTGGTTGTGAGCCACCATGTGGTTGCTGAACTTAGGACCTCTGGAAGAGCAGTCAGTGCTCTTAACCACTGAGCTATCTCTCCAGCCCTCTTTCAACTTTTAATGTTCTTTCTTTGTTATGTATATTTAGTGTTTTAATTATTATGTGCCATGGGGGAATTTCTTTTCTTGTTAAGTCTACTTGGCGTTCTGTGGGCTTCTTGAACCTTGATTAGCACTTCCTTCTTTAGGTTAGGAAAATTTTTCTCCTATAATTTTGTTGAAAATATTTTCTGTTCTTTTAACCTGGGTTTCTTCTCCTTTCTTTATTCCTATTATTCTTAGATTTTGTTCTTATGTAGTGTCCCAGATTTTCTGGATATTTTGTACCCAATCTTTTTAGCCATTTTCTTTGATCAGGATATCATTTCTTCTATTTTGTCTTCACTCTTGAGATTCTCCCTTCCATCTCTTGAACTCTGTTTATGAGGCTTGCTTTTGAGGTTTCTGTTGGAGTTCCTAAATTTTCACTTCAGTTTGGGCTTTCTATATTCTATTTCTGCTTTCAGGCTTTGAAATATCTTATTTATTTCCTTCCATTCTTTCTTTATATTTCATAGCTTTCTTAATGGATTTATTCATTTCCTTTTTAAGGAGCACTACCATATTTATTAAGGCTATTAACATCTTTTTTTGGTGTTTCAGCTCTGTTGCATTTCTCAGGGCCTATTGTTTATAACGTTGTTGGCCTCTAGGGGCATATTGCCTTAGCTATTATTGATTGTGCTTTTACACTGCCTCTAGGCATTGGGGTTTGGAAATATTGTAATTCTAGGTGCTCATCTCTGGTCCTGTCTATGTTGAGTGGATTTTTTTTTTTTTTTTTTGCTGTTGTTGTTGCTTGGTTCTGCTGTCCTCTCTAGTCTCAGGAGAGTGTGGTAGATGTCTTTTGCCCCTAGGTATGACTACTGGGGGTTCTGGGCACAATGTGTTTCTGGTTATTGGGAACTGATTTTAGGAATGAGGATGGGCTAGGAGAGGGTGTGTAGGTTGAGGGAATTCTATAGTAGGGAGGATAGCAGAATGTTCTACCAAGATCTGCTTGATCTCTTGGGAATGGCAGTAGAAAGTGAGAAGAGGTCCCAACAGACAGCTTGCTACAGAAATGGAGATGAAGCTGGGGATTCAATTTGGAAGAAAGAAGGGAGAGTGAAGAGCTGAAGTTTCCCTACCTGCTTCACTGGCCTATTTGTGTCTCTGGCAGGTTTAGCTGTCAGGTTTCCAGGCAATGTCTCCTGGAATTTGGGGATGAAACAAATGGATAAATGGTTAGAAAGGAAGTTTGGAAGAGGAGATCTGTGTGAACAGCTGGAGATGGAGGCAGAGACCTCCAGTTTTATTTCTAATTGTGTTGTGTTTCCATACAACTCTTCATATGCCCTTTCTTTGGGTTATACCTGCTTTCTACCCCTTGATTTCTGCTCTAATGTAACACCCCTCCCTATTTAAACCTTTCCACATCAAGTATTCTATACCTCTGCTCCTATTTTACCCAAAATCTATGAGTTATTTAATATAAAGACTCCAGATGTCTCTAAAACCACACTGCTAACATCCCTAGCTGTTTATCAAAACTATATTGAGACAGTATCATTGTAGATTTCACATTCTTTGGCTGTAGGGCATGGAGTTACTGTCTTTTGTTATTTGCTTCATGATCATATCATAAGATTGCCTTCTAAAAATTTTTTTAATGCCATAGACCTGGGATGCACTTAAACTTGGTAAGAAGCTCCCCTTTTAGTGGTCAGCCATAAATACAAAGATTCATAGCTGGTTAGTGATGAGAATAAGAAACTAAACAGAATGCACACCCATAACCAGGATATCTTTAACAAACAAAGGCTCAGGAAACATCATAGAAAAAGAAGGGGAAAAATATAAGAGCTTCTGGGTGGAAAAACTTTCTGCAAAAGACTGTTTTTTGGACAAGAAATGGCTTTTGAATTCATGAATTCATAGTAGCTGTGGTTAATCAAAGAGAACATCTACAAAAAGAAGCCAGTCAAAATTCTTTCAGGGATGAAGGATGTGTCACACCCATTACTGACAAGCTATTAGTAGGTAGTTAATAGGTGTTAGGGAAGGGAGAAATCATTGTTTTTAAAGTATGTTCCTTATGGTAATTTTTCATGCTCCAGAGGCTAGCCTCATACCCATGGACATATAGGTAGCACTAATAAGACTTAGTGGGTTATCAAAACACACACACACACACACACACACACACACACACACACACACACACACACAAGAAATGAAGTTCAGAGAGGGCATGTTAGGGGACCTGTGGTGGGCATTTGAGGAAGGAAATAAGGGGTCTGATTTAATCATGTTTCATTGTATAAGTGGATATAGAAAATAAAGAAAAGAGGAAAGTTATGAGAAGAGAGAGCATATTCTTCTCAGATTCCTTTATTGCCAATTTAAGTCCTTTCAATACATTTTCTTATGTTTTAGCCGAAAAGATAATTGAATTAAATTTATTCCATCTGTTTAGTCATCTCTCATTTTAATGGTATTAGAGATATAGCCAGAAATACGTTTTCCTAGAAGATAATCATATCTATGCAATTCATTTTTTTTTTGTGTTTGCTGCAGGCACACTAGAAACTTGATTTTTGTTCTGCATTCTGTATTTAGACTGGCTTTTGTGTGTTGCTTCCAGGGTGGCTGCACTGAGCTATCTTTGCACATAAGCTTCCTAATGTCTTATTGAGCGGCCCTATCATATGGCCTCCTTCTTGGTGCTGCTAAGATCCTTCCCACAGTGCAGCTGCTTTCAGATTTCACCCCACACAGAGTGCTGCTCTGAATATTTTGCACTTCCCCTGAATTATTCCTTGATTTTGCCTTCAAAACTGGGAGATTTAAGTGATATTTTTGCTACTAGAAAGAGAAATAGCCAAGGTGGAGTTATTTGACTGTGGCAAGATGCAATTTAATCACAGAATATCTGAAAGATATTTTCATTGCTTCCATTTGTGAGTATCATCGCGCACCTCAGAAGTGTTTTGGTCACTGACAGACTGCACATGTAATGGGCTCCATAAAATTATAATTAAGCTGGAAACTTTCTTCCTTTCCTTAGCATCATAGTCATTGTTATGGAGCCACACACTGTTTTCAGGCAATGCAATGTAAGCAAAGCAACTACATACAGTATACACACCAAGTATAGTTTCTGATATTTGTACAGTGATAAAATTATCAAATTACAGACTTTGAATGCATCCTGTTGATAAACAGCCTAAATACAAAGTATGATTACTTTGTTTAGAAATAGAACATTCTGATTACAGACAATCTTTCCTACTAACATGTCTGATTCTTCATGTCCAGTAAACCCTGAGCTCTCAGAAGCAAATAGACACAGCCTGCAGTTTCTCACTGTTTCTAAATAGATTTGTATTTATATAGTTTAACTATCTGTGTCATTAACTGATATGGCTTTGCTTCCAAGTACCTATTAGCTCTTTTTTTCTGACTATTCTTGTGCCTTTTTATTGAAACATTTCATGTGTGTGTGTGTGTGTGTGTGTGTGTGTGTGTGTGTGTGTGTGTGTGTGTGTGTTTGCTTGTGAACTCACACATGTGGAGAGCTGAGGGAAAATTGCAGGAATCAAATCTTTCCTTCCATCCTCTGGGTTCCTGGGATTGAACTCAGGTCAACAGTCTTGGCAGCAAAGTCCCTTAATTCATTGGATCATCCTTCCAGACCTGCTTGTTGCTTAATAATTCAAATTTTTATTGTGTGTTTGAGTATAATTTTGGATCCCATTCTGCTACCATGGGTGTGATCTTTCTCCATGATAAGAAAGTCTCAGATGAAGAGCTTAAAAGAGAGAAACATTGTCTGTTTTTTTAGGTCTCTCATGCTCACTGCAAACTATTTCTGCCCTGGTGGCCTAAGCACAGTCTTCATCCTGGCAGCTCTGTGGGAATCCCAGTACCTCTAATGTTTTCTGGGTCTCATGCTCACCAGGAAGCCAGTAGCTTCTGGTCTATTCTGGACCACCTCCTGTGACTGATGCCCTTTTCTTCTTGGGATAACTGGCAGATTTCTGCCATTATCTTCACTCCCCTGCACTCCAGGACAGTTCCACCAGGTAGGAACATCCGCTTCTGGGTTTCAAGCTGTTCATTCTCCTGTGAACATTTCTGTGAACTCTGAGCTGTCAACTGGGTCACAAGTTTAACGGTAGCCTTTGTTCCATTAAACTGAACTTCTCAGATTCTTCACTAATAATGTTTTCGTTTCTCTGTTATTACCCCAGCTGACTTGGTGGCTCACTGTCCTGTTGTGCTTTAGAAGCAGGCTGCCCATTTCAACCTCCATTACGGGCTTTGGAAATGAGCACATCATTTTATAAATAGGGCAGATTTTCTCCTTAGATGCATTATCCCTCCTTTCTCCGTGCTGGAGATTGTCAGACTTCTGATCATGCGCCAAACTCAGAGTTCTTTTCAATGAAATTAATCCTAGCCATTTCTTGGCATTTCACTAACCCTGAAATCTACAACATATAAAGTATTTCGTGGTGTATCTCATCCTTCACTACATATGAAACTGTCAGTAGGACTAACATTTTGGTATCTTGCTGTTTCAACATGTCATCAATAAGAAAAGTCAGTTTAAAAAAAAAGTAGATAGGTTCTACTAGAAAAGTGAAATAGTGAGGAAAGAATGAGGGAGTTATAGATATAAAGGGAAAATATATGGAATCTTTGCCTTTGAAAAATAAAACCAAGGATTATCAAAGAATGTGATTGTTGGCTAAACGACTGGGACCAGAGATGTGAGGTAAGAATGTTTCAGGAGAGGCCATCAACATGGATCTCTGTCTGAATCTGTATCTATATGTATAAACGAACATGAAACACAGTCCTGTATGTCTATGTATGTTTGAACTTAAGAGCCTTTCAGCATTGCAGAACGGGTTCTTCATGCAAGCCAGAAGTTTGAAATCTAGGAATGGATGAGCCTGTTGTGGCTGGGCTGGCTCTGGAGATCAAGGCAGTCCCTCAGCTCCCTAGAGCTGCCTCTCTCACATCCTGGTCTCCTGATCAGTGCTTCTCGCTCACCTGAGTATGGCCGCCCTGGGTTGAGGTATGCTTCAACTGTAAGACACATGCTGGCTTATCAGAGACAGAAAAACAAGGAGTCTAAAACAGTCACTAAATTTTTATTTTTCTTGAGTGTTGAAACAATAACATTTTAACGGGTTAAATAAAAAAGTATTAAAATTAATCTCACAACTTCTTTATATTTTATTTTCATATTTGTGCTCCTGAAGACTGAACCAACTGTCTCACAAATATTAGGCTAGTCTTATACCATTGAGTCCCATTTATTTAAGTAATCTTATTAGTTCCTTCAGAATTCCAGACAATGAGTTTTTACACCTTCAACTCTCCCAGATCCAACCCTGCTTCCCTACTCATCCAACTTCCTGTGTTTTTATAATGTATATATATATATATATTTTGGTTTTTCGAGACAGGGTTTCTCTGTGTAGCTTTGAGCCTCTCCTGGAACTCACTTGGTAGCCCAGGCTGGCCTCGAACTCACAGAGATCCGCCTGGCTCTGCCTCCCGAGTGCTGGGATTAAAGGCGTGCGCCACCACCGCCCGGCTTTATAATGTATATTATATTTCCACTGGGTGGAGTTGGCCAGAATATGAGGTCCTTGTAGGAAGACAAGAGTTAAGTAGAGTGAGTGCGTCAAGGACATTAGACTCCCAGCTATTTAAGTCATACAATACTTTCCGGGTGGGCTGGAATTCATTGATTTTTGAGTAGAGGAATAAAACAGAATACCAAGGAAAGATTAATCTACTGACGGGGGCATATTTCAATTCCCAGTTCCTTATTCATGATAAAACGTTGTTCTAAACCTTAATGATAATTCATTTCATAGCTTCCCCGTTGAAATTTTGCCAAAGGGAGGGAAATGATTTGTGCCACTTGCTTATTTACTCATTTTCAGAGAGATCCGGGGGGTAGATTAATACCCCACATTTCTCTTTATGGAAACCTTGTTACCTTCCTCCAAATTGCTCACGTCGCTATAATTGCAGAGTGAGTTCTCTCCGATAAATCTTGCCCGGTTGTAGGAAAGGAAATTGATTCCAATGCTTTCTCCGCTTGCACAAGCTGCCCCACAGACTCTCTTGCTGTATACAGCAGGTATAAAAGAAAGCTTTGCAGGAAGTGCTTTGGCAGTTCCACCACACACAGAGCACAGTCGCTTTAATATTTCCAAAATCAGTGTGTGGGTTTCTCCAAACTTTGAACTTTTTTTCTGAGATGAGGCACTATACTTTGAAACCTTATGTCATTCACATTTCAATATCACCATGGCAAATTATCATGTGAACACTGCTTGACTTAATACTATTGTTTTAAGCTTTCATTTAAACTGATTTACATGTTTTAATCAGTCTTGCCGTTGGCTTCCTTTTAGCATTTTGTAATTTTGTGTGTTTTGTGTGAAAGAAAGGTGTGCCTACCTCTGATACATTCTGTATAAGTAAAGCCTAATTCTCGTTCCATCAACCTGTTTCTTCTTATTATTAAGCATAGTTATCTCAATAACTTCTAGAACAGCGGTTCTCAATCTGTGGGTCACTACCTCTTTGGGGTTGAAAGACCCTTTCACAGGGTTTGCCTAAGGCCATCAGGAAACACAGATATTTACATTACAATTGATAACAGTAGCAAAATTACAATTATGAAGTAGCAACAAAGTAATTTTATGGTTGGGAGTCACCAGAACTCGAGGAACTGATGTAAAGGGTTGCAGCATTAGGAAGGCTGAGAACCAGTGTTCTAGAACTATACCAAGGTAATTGAACACAACTGTAACTGTTAACCTATCAGAGTGAGATATAAAATGATCACTACATGAGATGACTCCTTTCAAGTGCTGGATGTATCTACCCCCTCAATGTACTTTTATTTCCTTGAGTGCATAATTTTGCTGACATAGATTTTGTAAATATTCTACAAAATGAAAGTATTTCATAATTTTGAAACCATTTGAAAATACTTTTCTTTATGAAAAAGATATATTGCTGTAATTCAGAAGTTACTTTATTATTTAAATTTTATTTGGCCTTATTCTTGATTGTTATTTCCAGGATATTTGCCATATATTCAGTAGGCATTCATAAATCTTTAAAAGTAATTGTTTCTTCTCTTTTATATCTATGCCTTTTATACTTATTCTGCATAGATAGGCATTTAAATCCATACTGCATGACCAAAAAAAAAAATAGAAATAATTTTGGTATTGTCTAAGGTAGAAAATACTTTCATTAATTATAAATTTATTGCATTTAAATAATTTTTCTACATTGTGTTTGTATTGTAAAATATATATTACTTGCTTAGTAGTAACATTTCTTAGTAATAAGCAGAGAAATTTATGATATGCTTCTCAGAATTATTCAAAGTATGTACTTTTCAACTCAATTATTTCTAGAGAGGATGCCTACTTTTAATTTTCAGCTGATATTCAGTTGTTCTAAATTTTTACATCTTTGTCATCATACACTATTATTTTAGTATAGTGCAAAATATACGAAAATCATATCCGGGATTTCTGCATATAATTTCAAATTAATATACGTTGTGCCACAGGAACTACTTCAATTCTTAATAGTACTTATGAAAGAGAATGAAAAATAGTTGGCAGTTAGTTTTCTGTTCTGCTACATGTTCTGAAATTGCAAGTATCAATTCCATCTTATTTGTAAACATTTGTCTTTGACTTCATTATAGACATACAGCCTTTTATATCATGTTTGCGCCCCAGTTTTCCTAGTAATTTCTATATGACATTATCATCTTAAAAGTATAGAATTGATCTTTTAATTAGAAATTCTCAACATTGAAATGTTCTTTACTATCTTAATTTTAGGTTCATTTACATTATATTTTGTTGACATTTAGTGAATTATAAGTTACTGGCATGACTAAATATTTCTTTTTCATGTGTTCTTCATGGGATCTGCTGTTCAACATATGTAATCCCAGCACTGAGAGACTGAAGCAGGAGAATCACAAGCCTGAGGCCGATGTTGGGTACACTGTGAGTTTGAGGTCTGCCTTAGCTGCAAAGCAAGATACTGCCTCAAAATGAAATAATAATAAATGTAGAAATTCAATATTTTCTTTTGTTGACTCTTGTGACAGAATTTCTCTCCAGTTGTGTCATTTACTTTCAGGAGCACTGTTGGATGATGGAGAGATGATATTGGTGTTACTTTTAATTATTTCTCTTCCAACTTTATTTATTTACGTCTGTTCTTTTTCAATGCATTCCTAACGTTTTTCTTTACTTGCCCACTCAGACTAAGCTATGTGCTTTATCAATTCTAACCAGTAGTACTTCCACAGGCATTTTAAATTATAGCATGGCGATATTCAGTTTTCTTCTTGTCAGTCTTCACTATATAAATCACTTCTGTCTTGACTAAAAACTTCATCATTCATCTATTTTTACTCTCAAATGATCCATATTTTCTTTCTATTTCTTCAGAGAACAAGCAAGTGCTTTTCCTGGTTTATTTCTTACAATAAATCCTTTTGAATTTTTCATTTTGATTTGTTTATGTCTTGGTGTACTGATGGCAAAACTGGCCCAATTTTCCTGCTCCTCCCCGGGTCTGGGCCATTTATACACCATCTCACTATCTCTCTTCGAATCTTGGGCAGGCTGCCGCTTGCCTCAGTCAATAGAGGTGAAAGCAGATGCTGCGTGTGTTGTTCTGAGCTTATGTAATACTTCAAGAGACCCCAAACTTCCCAACTGCCCCTTTCTTTCTTGTAACACTGAGTCCAGAGAACATTCCCCATTGCAGTAGCTAGATGAAGAGACTGAGCATAGACAGTGTCCCTCCACCCACCTGCCAGCGGGCGGACTCCTGAAGGACAGACTATGGGGAACACTGCAAGGACACCTTTGCCTTACTCAGCAATCCATTGGAGTATTGAATCAAAGTAGCTTTCAGCTGCTGAGCATAGGGTAGTTCACTTTTTAATTCACAATGTGGCATTAGCTAAATGATAATTATATATACATATATATGTGTGTGTGTATAAAATTTTAGATTCATAAATTTTCAAACCTATCATATTGAAATACTTTTCTAGGTGATAAGTGGAAACAAAGGTTGGGCTGGATTTTTTTTTTTGGTGTGTGTGTGTGTGTGTGTGTGTGTGTGTGTGTGTGTGTGTGTGTGTGATTGTGCGTGCTCCGTTTGACTCAAGCGACAGCCATCTGGAAAGAGGAAACCTCAACTGAGAAAATACCTCCCTCAGACTGACCTGAAAGCCAGTCCGTGGGACAGTTTCTTGATTAATTATTAATGTGGAAAGATCCAGCTCACTGTGGGCTGTGTCACCCCTGAGCAGGTGGTCCTGAGTTGTATAAGAAAGCAAACTGAGCAAACAATAGGAACTCAAGCCTATAAGCAGCATTCTTCCATGGACTCTGCTTCAAGTCCTCCATCTAGTTTCCTCTAGGATGTGGAACTTATCTGAAAGAAGTAGGTCATTAGACATGGATACTTAGGATATATTACTCCTGGTCCCTTGCTTCTTCTCTGCTTCCTGCATGCCCTGAAGTTAGCAGGTCTCCTACACTGTCCCCTTCTGTCACGATGATGTTCTACACCAGTACACAGTGCTAACTGACCATGGCACAAATCTTTTGGAACTGCAAGCCAAAATAAAACTTTTCCTCTCTAAATTTTTCTCTCAGGTATTTGGGTACAACTATAATAAAATTAAAACAGCCCCTCCAGATGATTCTCCTCCTTTCAAAGCTAGGTTTGAATTAATACAAGGTAAAAATATCTGCAGTATTTTTTTAACAGTTACTGTGATCTGAAATCTATGGCAGTCTTCTTAGTCCAACGGTTGTGATCCCTGATCACTCTGACTTGAAACTTTTTGGTAAATAAAGGATCTGTGAAAATATTAATGCTTTGAAACTGTAACTCACCATGAAAAATCACTCTGAGGCACAAAGCATCAAGATCATTCATAAAATAATTAACCACAAGGAAGTCAATAACTCCCTGAAAGCTACTTTACTCCACTAAGATTTATATGTTTACTACACAACATGGGGAAGGTTAGTTCACCTATTGAACATGACTCCTTAAGGTCTTGGGGAAGGGGACAAGTCTGAAGCACAGTTGACATTTCTATTAACTGTATAGCTAAGCAACTTAAAAATTTCACATGCAAGAATTTCAACCTTTGCACTATTATAATGGAGTTTCAATAATAGCATTGTTATGGAAGTGTGTACAAATATATTCAGTTTCTGGAATGAGCAAGCCAAGATTTCTTCCTAAGAAGCAAAAAAAAATATCTGCATTTCATGCCTTTATTATGCAGCTCTCATCATCCCATCATATGCTTTTTAATAAGAAATATAATGTGCATAATTTTGTCATAATTATTTAATATTATTTATTTTCTTTCTCTGTCATTTCCAAAACTGTCGGATATTGTATCTCCTGGATTTTAAATTGCTGATATATTTAAATCATCTTGTCATAATTTTTTTTTGTTTTTTTTTTTTTGAGACAGGGTTTCTCTGTGTTGTTTTGGTGCCTATCCTGGATCTCGCTCTGTAGACCAGGCTAGCCTCGAACTCACAGAGATCCACCTGGCTCTGCCTCCCGAGTGCTGAGATTAAAGGCATGCACCACCACTGCCTGGCTCATGTTATAATTTTAAAACTATCAAATATTGATACTTATCCTATATGGTTATTAAGAGATTCTAATGAACTCACTGTAATAGTGAGCCCATGCTAAAAGAGAATTGGTTAGGATGTGGGAGGGACATAGGAAGAATTCTACTTGTTCTCCTCACTTCAGCTAGGAGATTATCAGTCCTTTTTTACTTGCAACTTTAGTGTTTGCATAGCAAACATGCGGGACTAAAAAGTTGAAGATACCCAAAGATGTGTATGAACATTTCTTCCTATATGCATATACATAGCCTTTAGCTTGTACCTATGAGAGGATTCCAGGGATAAGAAACTCTTTCAGACCCAGAAATGATAGGAATCTTCCACTTACCATCTCATAAAACCTTTGCATTTGTTTTCTATTTTTAACACAGGAGGTCTTTGAGACAATGTCTAGTCCTTTTCTTAAGCCACCAGTTTGAATAAAATACTTCCTATAACTGTATAACCTGTGATAACATAACTCCCAAGCTTGAAGCTGGCTGCAGAGAGTGGGGTAATGGAGGCCACCCAAGGAAGGATGGCCGTGTAAACTATCACACAGCTAAGTTCACATTTCTTCTAGCTTTTGTCACATGGTTTTCTATAACTTGTGAGACTATCCAACAGTGGAGGTGGAGAGAAACTAGGTTCTTTCTTACCTTAGTTTGGAGAAAGTAGAAATCAATCTTTTGTTTTTGACTAATATCTTCTTTCTGATTCCTTTTTGAAGACTGGGCAACAGATTGTGGATATGAGTATCTGCTAACAGTCCTACAATGTTGAATTTGAAAGTCAGTTTTTCTCTTCATTTATGAGCTAACCATAGAAAATAATTATGGGTTAATTTAAGTGTAAGAGCTAGTCAGCATTAAGCCTGAGCTAAAGGCCAAGCAGTTATAATCCATATAAGCTTCTGAGTGATTATTCTATAAGCGGGCCATGGGACTATGGGGGCTCGGTGGGACCCGAGAAACATCTGACTACAGGATGCTTTCTCACCACCCTAGACATCAATTCCAGGACATTTTTCTTCATTGATTAAGGGGACCCAAGGTCACTATAGCCCATAATGCATATAATGGTCCCCAAAGAACATATTTGGATTTAGTTGAAAGACAATGGGCAAATCCTTTATAGGAAAAAGCAAAAGTCAAACTTATGGGAAGATTACCATTACCATGCTTATGGGAAGAGGGGTTGTTTGATGATCCCTTTTTGATCTGAGAGAACACAAACTGAGGTTATGTCTGCTTGAGTAAGTGCTTTCTTTAAGGGACAGTGGTAGAGAGGAGTGAATTTAGAGGAGCCATGGCATCTTATCTGTTGATGCTGACATTACCTCTTCTTTTTAGAGATGATCTAATTTCTCAGTCTTTCTTCCATGAGCTGACTTAGTGGATCATACTGGCTCAAACTACATTTTCCTGCGGTGTTTTTTGGGGGTGGATATTGACTTGGAAAATTAATGTGGAGAAATATTTTAGTATGATGACATGTAGACCTGTCTATGAGATTCTACTCCCCCATGTTTTGCTCAAAACTAAAGTAATGAAGGGTCAAAGAAAGAATTTCTGCAGTTGAAGTTTTCCTGGTCCTGCCTGGCCCATGATCAGAACAAATCTCTCTCACCTGCCAGTCCTGCAGCCAAGTAAACATGCAGAGACGCCTATATTACTTAAACTGTTTGGCCTAATGGCTCAGGCTTCTTGCTATCTAGTTCTTATATCTTAAATTAACCCATTTTTATAAATCTATACCTTGCCATGTGGCTCATGGCTTACCGCTATCTTACATCATGCTTTTCATCGTGGTGGCTGGCAGCGTCTCTCTGCCTCAGCCTTCCACTTCACAGAATTCTCCTTTCTCCTTGTACCGCCTATACTTCCTGCCTGGCTACTGGCCAGTCAGCACTTTATTTATCAATCATCATCCACAGCAGATGTCCAATGCTATATTTTCAGAAGAGTGGTGAGAAGATGGTCCTTGTCTTGTCTTGGCTTTACTGCAACTGTCTCTATGTCCCTTGTCATAGAGAGAGCATGTACCCACAGTCTGTTTTGTTGATTCAATCATGGGGTCAGCAAAAGGTCCCAGGGATCAGACCATAAGAAACATAAATATAAGCATCACATTATCATGATTATTGATCTCTTCATTTAATACTGGTATGGCACTGGCCAAGACTTTCACATCTTACAGAGCATCAAGTCTGGATGTCACTTATTATACACTCCAAGCAAAGTTCTATTTTCTAAATAGAAGCACAACTTAATTTCTACATAAAGGTCAGTCTTATCATTGAGGCTGAATTATAAACGAGGCCACCTTAAAAGGGAAAATAATCAACTATTAATTATTTAAAGTGCTTAATGATGCATGGAGTGTGTTACATTTCCAACTGCATTTCTAATTAAGTAGGCATAAACGACAAAACCCTGAGATCCAAATCAGCTATTAATTTCAAATCAAAACATATTTAAAATTCAGCCCACTAAACTTCTATTTTCTAAACCTAAAAGACTCAGAGAAATCTATGTGTTGCCCATCTATTTTATTTGCATCTGTTTGCTTCATTTAAATATACCTGTTTTTGTTAGAGAAGCCATAATTTAGATACCTTTGAAAAACCTTTAGAATTGCAATATAAATTTAAATCAGCATTGTTTGAAAGCCACGAAGTTAGCTTTTCTGAATATTATGCTCAAAACACTTTTATAATAAAATTGGAATAATCGCTAACAAAATATGAAAAACGAATGAGGTCACCGTGTTTAAATATTATACCCAATGTGAGTTAAGGAAAGAGTAGACATTTGAAAAACACAATTAACCTTTGAAAAGAAAAATAAGCCCTATTGCATTAGGGAATAGGCAAACTCAACTAATGAAAATTTATAGCCCTCTAATGTTTGCCAAGAAAAGAAAAAACCTCTCTAATTTGAAATGTCAGAATAATCTCAGATCTCCTGTTAAGCAATTTGTTAAACTTTAAATGGTAATACATATTAGATTTAATAATTGAAAAATACTCAAATAGAAAGAGACTACTGAAGTGGATTTACAAGCTGTACCTCTTAATTTCAAACATCTGTTTGTTTGTTGATTAAATCTTTTATTCATTCTTTTAATCACTACTTCAGCAAATGTAATGTCTCCTAGTTACCAAGGTACTAAACTAGATTATACTGACACTAACGCTAAATAGATGATACCTGTCCTCAAGGGCCTCACAATCTTGAAACCAAAACCAATGCAAGGAGATATGTGAGAGACATGGCAAATGGATCAACAGATCATGGGTCATAGACATGCTGGTCTCCTGTATTAGTTATCCATTCTTTCACAGCTCCACCTTTTATTCTGGTTTCTAAAAGACCAGATTCCCCAGATTCACTTGTTTCTCTATATGTGACCATAATAAAAAATTTTACTGGTTGCAACTGTGGGCAAATATGTAGAACTTTGTGGGCATCTCCAGCCCTTTTAGACTATGAGGTAACCTTGAAGATGTGTGCTCTGCCAGGATAAAGAATGTCAAAATGGAAAGGTCCAAATCCACAATGACCATGGGGACCCTAGACAGCCCTGGGAAGATTTCCTCTGCATTCTACTGAAACAGAGAACCTTATTTGGGTAGAATTCTACCTTATTTGGGTAGAATTAAGTTAGAGAAGGTGAACTTGACTCTGAGTACATTCATTCAGTCTTTAAGGGTGTGCCTCTTCTCATTCTATGTTTAGTCAAGGTTTTTCAGCAAACAGGGGACTCAGTGGTTGAAGAAACAGTGTGCCTCCATCATATGTCACAGAGAAAGCAGCAAGGTAAGGAGAATGATGTTCACATGTGATATTGGAAAGCTCATTTTCTGGAGAAACTATAGTTCTGACCTGAAACATAGCAATAGTCAAGAGAGATGCCCAAGAGCAGACTCACTCAGGCATTATGTAACTGAGTAGAATTTTAATTAGTCACTGGATCCTTTACTGAAGAGGAATAAGGCAGGCTGAAGGAGGAACAGGCAAGACCAAACCCACTGCAGCATAGCACCTAATCCTGTGTGAGGTATGTGAGGTAGAAGGGGCTGTAGCTGAGCTGTGAGTCTGGAGAGATGATTATCAAGTCCTATCAAGTCCCATAGGACCTGCCTCTTCACAAGTGGATTTGCTGTAGGAAGATGGTGAAGGTCCTGTGAGGCAAGCAGAACTGCTGCACATTTCAGATAAGCTAGAGCATGTGCTATACTACTTCTGCAATGACTAGGCATCCTATAAAAATAGCCAAAAGGGGGGCCTTGAGGCCAGTAACAGCCAGGAGATTCCAGAACTTATCAGAAAGCACAAACTTAGCAATGAGCACTAAGGCAGACCTATCCTCAGGGTGGCATGGAGGGTATATAAGGCTTACTCTTTCCGAAAAATAAATGAGAGCTTACTTGCAACCTTCTGGAGTCTGTGTCGTTGTCTCTGTGTCTCCTCACCCCCTGCCCCCAGGGCCTAGAGACCTTACCAGGCAAACAGCAACAATCCCAGAAGAGGGCCATGGACAAGGGATTTAAAAGGCTATTGTGTGGACTTTCAGGTTTACATATGCCTCTGGGAAACATGGAACATTTCAAGTTTCAACACGAGGAACACTGAGATTTATTAGTACTTATGTCATGTGACGCCTGGCTTCAAACTTTTATTTGCGGTGTTTTTTATCCAAAAACTAGTTCTATAGATCTTAGGTTAAGTGCTACTTTAGATATATTTACTATTGAGAACGCTGATCCTCAGATGACAAGTGTTTTGTATGAAATGGAGTCTCAGCTTGGCTCACAAGCTCAGTGAAAGAAGTTCAGTCTTCACAAAACTGATTTCCCTGTTAGTCATGTCAGACGTAGGGAGGAGAGATTGCATTTTATGGCTGCATGGTTTGGGAAGGCCACGGTCGTGCTGAATCTTCTCTGTTATCTTGTGCCTTTGCTTTGCCCCTCTGCACAAGAAGCTAACGTTCAGAAGGTTCTGTGACTCATTGAGAGTGATATTGTGGGTCAGCACCAGGCATGGGACTTGGGCACAGACTAGAACATTGTTCCAGATGTTCCCTAACCATCAGCCTCAGGTGTACACTACTTCACCTCTGCAGAAGCAGCTTCCTTGTAGGTAAAGCAAGTTTAATGACAGTCTCTGGGCCAAAGTCCTTGGGGTTGTTTGTTGGATTAAATGAGCCTTTTTGTGAGTAAAGTCTATCATTCCTTTATCAGGGAATGACCAGAGCAATGTGTTTAAAATACACTAACTCCTGGTTTTTGCAGGTGATCCTGGCCACAGGAGGCAGTAGTGAGAGAAATGGTTAGAGATCAGTGGGGTGTTGATTGCCACAGAGACTCTGGGAGCGGAGCTCACCCTGCCTGTGATGGAGTGTCACACAGCATTTTCAGTCGGCACCTTCTAAGGCCCATTCCACACCATAAGTACCGAATTTTCTTGGAATTTCTTTCTTTTCCTGTTTGTGATCTTACCTTAATTACAATATTCCTCCCTTCCCTTACTGCCCTTTATACCTTCCCATACACCGACCCCATCTCTCCTTCTTTCTTGGAAATTCTCATGGCTTGGGACAACAATCGTGTTTGCCTCTGATTGCTTGCATCCACCAGGCTTGTGCAGTAACTGTCATCCATCCTTCTATTTGAAGGATAAGACAATGACTTCTAGGCTCACTATTGAAACCACTCAAAAAAGGGAAAGTTTTAATTGTCAGTTAAAGACAAGCCACTTAATACTTAATCGTAGTGAAATGAAAAATTTTAAACAGTCTTTGCCTCATTGTTAATCGAGTACAGGCACAATTCTAGAGAGGGTGTCAAGGTTTTCCCTCTGATTTGTCTCCACCTGAACCTCTGAGAACCAAAAATTCCCTATTACCATGACCAGCTGAACTGGACTTGGGCTTTCCTGGGCAACAACATGGGGGCTGAATTCTTGAAAGAGAAGATCAGGAAGAGGAGATGTGGCGGCCAGGGCTAATGGGGCAGTGCAGCGCATTAGGAATTTCTCCTAAACAACTCCTTTTCCCTTTTCCAGTGCAGTAGGATGAAGCCTTATCACATGCAACATACATTACAGAGTGCCAACAATGTGCTGGCAAGTTACTCTGTGTATTGAAATGAGGAGCACAAGAACCAGTGAGGCATTGTCTCTGTAATCAATTATGTGCACATATACTTCCAGGTTGGATAAGTTCCAGGAAGAAATGAGTGTAGCAGACAGTGAGTCACTGTGGGACAAAAGCAGGCCACATCAGAGGGCATCCTGACTTGGCTTCTGCAGAACTTCACTGGTGCTTCTTCATCATGGACATTGATTCTGAGGCAGTGAAAAGTACAGAGGGGACATATATCCAAATAGAGAGATTTATTGGGACATATATCCAAATGGAGAAACCTGGAAGGAGCTGTTATCAATTCCTCTCCCATAACTTAAATCCAAAAGCTTTCAAACTGTGTCTTCTCATGTCTTGTGGACACACAGGGCAGAAAAGCACATTTACTGGCTCTAGTTAGAACTTGAGGACAGTTGGGTGAGGCACATCAGGCTGTGTTTTGGTGAGTGGGCCAGAGCATTTGAGGAAGGTCTCAGGGACATCAGTGAGACCAGGCTGGGTGGATCAATGCACTAACTGAGCACAAGACCCAACTTGCGCTGCCCAAATCTTCCTGCTGCCTGCATGGCTTTGATTACTGTTTCATCACACAATGCTTCAAGGTTTTCTTCTTTTCTGAAAAGTGAGGAAGAGGTCCTTGGGCAAATGTTGGTACTGGTCGCAAATGCTGCAGTTGCCCATCTCTTTCTGTCCTCAACAAAAATTTCTGAATCTGTCAGGGCAATGCTTTAGGCCTGAAAGAAATCCTTCCTTCCCCTGGAGTGCAGCAGCAATTCTTACTCCCCAAAGCAATCTGAGTTGATTACCCATTAACTGAGAAGTGTGTTTCTTTATCTGCTTTTCCATATTCAGGGGGATCCCCAAAGGACCAGCTGATGGCCTTAGGTTCACATTCTATGATGTATTTTGCGTTCTTTTCGCCAGGAGTGTTTCCTTCTTAAATTGTCTGATGTGCAAGCTTGTTTGCAGATGGAAACATCACATTCTTCCATTCTGGCTGTTTTTTGCCTCCAAGGATGTGCTGTTGTTTTCTGCAGGGCAGATCCCCCGGCCTACAGGTATCAGTCTTGGTGTTGAATGCTCACCTATCCTCTTAAAGGTGTCTTACTGTTCTACTAGTGACAGATCTGGATAAGACCAGTGTATTTTGAGTGTGTGTGTGTTTGTGTGTGTGTGTGTGTGTGTGTGTGTGTGTGTGTGTGTGTGTGTGTGTGTGTGTGTTGATTTTTAATCTTTCATTTGAAAAGAAAAATGCATTGTGGTCCAGGTAATATGAAACACATGCAAGATAGCCCCAGAGTAACATCTCCAAGATCATGACATAGTAATGTGACTTGAAGCCATCAGTCAAAAGCTACATGTAATCAGTAATACAGAAAAAAATATCAATTTTTCTTTAGTATCCATTGATATCTAATGGGTTTCAATAATAAAACTATGCATTCATTTTCCTGTCAGTGGGTTTGAGAACCTCCAAAATCAAGGACATTTGAAGCAGACTCTTCAGTGGAAAAGAGGTGATGTTCAGGACATCTGACTTCTTTGCTGCTGAGGTTTCTTCATTCCTTCTGGATCTGCTGGGACCTCATTCCAGTAATAAAGATTTTCACTGAACACTCAATTGCTACACTGTCATTTGTGACTAATTATATTTGAAAAGACAAAAGCTAGAATCACAGAGGCTCTCGGGTCAGGCTCTACTAGGTTTACCTCTTCTTTAGCAAGAATAAAATTAACTCCAGGTTTACCACATAGAACTCCAAGTTATAAGTGAGGTTCACATGTCATTGAGTTCTCCCTAACAGGAGTTACAGAAGTGAGTGGAGAATATAGCATTGACCAAGTGACCTTGTGATCTAATATTTATCATCTCACTTCCTTGATAGAAAACTGTAAATGGATCTGACCATCTACACTACTGGATCAAGTCCAGTACTCTGGGTTTGTCCTGGCACTTTCCTAAAGGGTAAAATGCATTTGATTGCTTATGCTGCACAATAGAATATACAGAACATAAAATCTGCTTTATGAATTTGGTGGTCTTTGCATACTATTGGCTCAATAGAACCACCACTACCACCCTATCACTACTGCAGCTGCTATTACTACTACTAACACACACACACACACACACACACACACACACACACACACACACACAAGTGCACAATTGCACATATACATTACATGCCTCCATGTATGCATTTATATACATTGTCTTATGATTATACTGTCATAAAAACAGGTATAATCAATTTTGGCTCAGATTTAAAATGCTTTCATTGGCCCTGAAACATGATTCCTCCATGGTAAATTACATATATTATCAATGAAGACATGCTAAGTGCAAGAGATACCAGCATCACATCTAAGAAAGACAATATGTTTGAATACAGCTCCTCTACTTCTGGGGTTTGTAGACAGTACTTGTCTGTCTTGCTTCTTCATCTATAATCTCAGTCACCTACCCACTTGTTGTGTGCACTTAGTAAATCTCTGACTATGGAGACTGATATATATGGACACTGATGTCTGTTTCCACCTCATATGAGGAACATGAGATAATTTAATATCCATCCACATGAAGTTGTATAAGGAATTGTGAGCAGGTGTGTTAGGCATCACTCCCATGTTCCTCCCATTACTCCCATATTTAGGTAAAGATCCTCTTTATTTCTCTGCCTTGCTTGTAATGCACTCCAGTATCCAAACATTAACAACTGGTGAGGATGATGCCTCCTTTGGCTGGACATGTGTGAGAAGTGGAGGGATCTCTGTTCTGAGAACCCCATTCTGCTATGCACCGAGATTGTTACGATAGTCAGATTGTATAAAGGAGCAAGCCTGGCCTGCCTTCTGTGCCTTCCCTGCTTCCCTAGCCTTACACACTTGTGCCCATCTACCATGAGGCCTTCACCAGAAGACACTCAACTGAGTCAGCTGGAAGTTAGGTTTTAGTACCCCAAACTGTGAACTAAAGAATAAAGAAAGCTTTGTTAAAAATACGTTACATCCTCTTAGATATTTTCTTATGACAATAAAAATCTGACAAATTCAGTGCCCAGCGGATTTAGGAGGACAAGCAATGTGAGAGAAAATTAAATGGTTATTGGATGAATTTGCTGAGCTGTCAGGACTGCTTGTTGCCTATCATTCTCCACCTATTGTGCCCGATACCCATCAGCCTGGAACATAGCAGAAAAACTGGCATTTGAACACACAGAGCTTTATAAACTTGGAAAAACTCACATTGGAGTCTGATGACAGAAACTCCATAATTTTCTTATCTAGTAATAGTAGATTAGTTGTAGAATAGCACTATTCCTCAGTTTCTTCACCCACAATATATTGTTACTAACAGCTTAGCATTTGGTAGCTTCTCATGAAACTTCTTTATGAATGAGAATATGAAACACAGCATGGAGGTAATGAGCATTCGGGTTAGTGTTCATGTCATTTCATTCATTCACTGTATGAGGAACTTAGTGCTAGTTACCTGGATGCAGACAACACTCTTCAGTTCTTAGGAACTATTCATCCTGTCATGATAATAGAGGAATGTGTGGTAAAGGTGCAAAGTAATTCGTCTTAGGAAAGATATAATGAAATTCTAAAATATTAGAGTGAGATCAAAATGATTAAATATCTAACCAGGAAGTTGAAAAGTCAGAATGTTTGGGGTAAAGCTATGCTTCTAGGATAAGGGCTTAGGCATAGTCAAGAAGAACAAGTGTAGTCAGGAACCACAGATGGTTCTCCTACTTGAGGGCCAAGCTGCTGGTGTCCACATGAGGGAGAACTCCTTGTTTCTCACCTAAGACACAGACCATCCTATCCACAAGAGAGATTTGTGTGGATTACACTGCTCTAAAACCAAGAGGACCTGTTGCTAATAAGACTTCTGTTCATCAAGAGAAGGAAAGAGGAGATTGCAGGGTTGCTGTCCAAGCCCATTTCTTCCTGTTTCAATCACCATCCATATGTATATGGTGTGTGTGTGTGTGTGTATACATGTAAATATGCATGAACATCTATGCATGCACATGTCTCCTAAATGCCCTATGTAGCACAGATATTCTGTGTTTATTGTTTTTATTGTCCAAAAGCCCATGTTTTTGGCATTTCTCCCTGCTTCTCCTGTGTTCTCTTTGTATAGTGTGAGTTCCTAAAGGAATCTCCACTGAAAGGGGTTTTTCCTGGACTTTGTTGTGAAAAGAACACTTTTGGGTTAAAATTCTCTTGAAACTCATCATGGCTTCCTGATACCTACTAAATTTAGTATTAATTCATTTTGCTGATTTGAAACTCTCTTGTCGCCATGACCTAATTGTCTTCCTGGTTGATCCTCTTACAGTTTTCCAGCAAAGCCATTGTTCCTTAAATCCATATTGGAAGTAATAGACATCTGTTAAGAATTTGGAAACATTGCCATTATCATGATTATTAGTACTTTGGCTATTTGTCATGTAATGGCTAAAGGGTTGCAAGTAGGGGGAGGGGCTTCTGGTAGTGAGTTTTCCATTGCTGTAGCAAACGTCTGTGTCAGACAGCTCAGAAAGAGGAAAGATTCGTTTGGCTCATGATTCTAGAGGTTTGAGCACATGGGCAGTTGGTTCTCCTGTGGTTGGGCCTGTGGTGGAAGCATACTGTGGCAGGAACCAGCTCTCTGTAGGTAGGAAAGGAAAGTGGCCTTGGTGAAAACAGAGGGTGAGATTAAAAGAAATGCATCTGCAAGGTTGAAGGGTAGTAATTGCAGAAAATTAACTGACAGCGTACAGACAGTCAAATCAATAATTAGCATGAAGAGAATCAGAGACGGATCGGGGGGTTGTCCTTGGGCTACCTCTAATAGTGCATGCAGCATGTGGACAACACATCATTTCCCTTTTTGGATCAGAGGAATATGCTATATGTGTGTGGACCTTTCATGGCTCAGCCCATAAAAATTGTTGGCTTTCCATATCCTGGAAAGCCAACAATTCTAGCAATTACCGTAGTTTTTGTCTTATTTTTGCCATAGCTCTATAAAAAATGTGAAAAAAAGAAGTACTGTGGCTTTTTCTTCCCTAGAAATTTCTTCCCTCTCTGGAATGTCTCCCATTTTCCCTCAATTTCTCACTTTTCTGTAATTCTGAATATAATTTGCTTCTGTCTGTCTTGTGTACTCCATGAGAGTCTTTCTTTAATTGTCATTGTCACATAACAATGGGGTGAAAGCCACTGTTCCAGGTTGATCTATGGGGACTGTGAGTGTTCATTCAGCTACTAGGTCCTTGAGTCATGGCCCAGCTACTAGGCCAACTGGAGTATGAAAGTTTCCATCATATTCAAAACTGCTATATCAATCATTGGTGGTGGTATGGCAAAACCATTCACCTCATTGTCTGGATGTAGAAGAGAGGAAGAAGAAGTGGCTGAGCTTTCAGGATCTCCTTCAAGGGCAAGTAGCTAAAAAACCTTACTTCCTTTCACCAGGCCACATCTCTTAAATGTTACATGTCCTACACCACCATGCACTAGGACTGAACTTTAGCATATGAGCCTCTCTGGGGCAGTTATCTAGACTATAGCATTTACTCAAGTTTTCCTCAACTGATTGTTCTCAGTTCTCAATTCTCACACATACAAAATCATCCACAATATAGCACAATCTTCCTTCCCAGCTTGCATTTTTTCATCACATTTCCAATAACTCTTATATTCACTGAAGAAATCCAAGCAAATACGCTGCACATTCCTAAAACCTCTACATTATTTTGTATGGTGTTCTGTGTTTGAAAACAGATTTCTCTATTTCTCCAGAGTATGAATCTATCAGTACTTTAGGGATCATCTTAAAGGTTCACTTCCTTGAACAAATTCTTGGGCAGTCTGTTTTCACTCTTGAAATACTCCTATGAAACTTTATCTATACCGCCTTAATTTTTTTCATATTCTCTATTTATTCAAAGAATATATAATATTCTATGTCAGTCTATAAATTATTTGAGGTCAAATAGAACACAAATTGGAATATAAGAACTGCAGATTACATAGTCAAAGTCTACTAAATTAAGAGCTGTTGACCTTCCTTGGGCTCCACAATGCTTTCAGGTCCTACTATTTATGATTTCTAATCATAAAATACTTTCCAAGCAGAGTCATCTGTGGTGCCTCCAGTCACATTGTTCCTATTAACATGACTTTCATTTATCTCAGAATACCTTTGTCATTACAACAGCTTTTAACTTTATAGGCCAATGATTATTTCTCTTCCCCAAGATTGATTAACCCTTGGAGGCATCATTTGATATAGCTGTCCAGTCTCTCTGACTGATGAATATTCTGGCTTTGGTTTCTACAAGGCCACATTTTTCCCTGTGGCCTTCCATCTAATTCCGTTTTTCTTCTTGCAATTGCTCTCCTTGGTTCAGGTAGACAGTTTGGAAATTTTAGGGCATCAGTTGAGGATCCTCTAGTTGCTATATCTATACTCCTTTCTCAGTTGATTTTGACTGCTCCAGTGGCACTAAGCAGGGAAACTAAGATGTATATTGTTCCCAACACCCAGTCCCTCTCTACCAGGAAACCACAGTCTCCACAGTGCAAGAGTTAGAAGTACTATTTTTCCAGTGGACATACCCAGTTTCTAATGGGAAAAGGTATGGCCTATAATATTTTGTTCTCTTGGTTATAGCAAAGCAGGACATAAATCTTTGTCTTGAGTGCCTTCTCCCAGGGCTATCTTTTTCACAAACTGACTTGTGAGTTACTTTGACAGCATTCCAATTCCTTGAAGGAGCACTATGTAAATTAAGGGAGTTCTAGCAAATTCCACTCCAGGCACATTCTGGACTTTTTAAGTTATGCAAATTAAAATATAAGTTCATTAAATTTATGGCATCTCAGGACTTTTCAAACTATGTGATTGCCTGTGAAGAGCTAACTGCACTACTGTCCCTTAAAGAAATATAACAGTCAAGGTACCTTGTACTTGGGCTTATTAAGCAACGTTTCAAAACCATTTTAGAGTTAATTGTGAGCATCTTTTTAGGAGAAACTAGTATGTTTCACAACATTAAAAAATAAATGAATTCATAATTGCAAATTAAGCTATGATTTAAGCAGTTTCTTATTTTAATAAAAATACTGGTGGCTATATGGGAGTGAGAGTTTATTTTTAATCAACTTAAAAAAGCTTCACATGTTTCAGAAATCTGCAATGGCCTTGTGCTCATCACATTCCAGTGGATCATAGGAAGAATAGTGAAAGGCCATTCAATACTATTTTAAGGTTGCAAAAGGAAATAAAGACAATTGCAGAAGCCCTAATTTCAAGCAGAACCATTCACCTGACCTATCATGGGTGCCATATACAAGTATTCAGGCCTCCTCCTGATTCTACTTGTGAGGGGAGCTGCAAGGCACCAAGGGAAGGTGATCTCTGAGTGCCACTTGGTTATGAACCTGGGTGAACTCCAGCTAGAATGACTCCTGTGAGTCACACTATGAACACTGGAATTGTGAATGATGAATGTGTCACTGCTTTTTTTTTTTTTTTTTTTTGCTTTTTCGAGAAAGGGTTTCTCTGTGTAGCTTTGCGCCTTTCCTGGAACTCACTTGGTAGCCCAGGCTGGCCTCGAACTCACATAGATCTGCCTGGCTTTCCCTCCCAAGTGCTAGGATTAATGGCATGCAGCACCACCGCACTGTTTTTATGGACAGATTGTAGCTGTGACTAGAAGACTTTCTAACAAGGTGTGGCACTTGAAATAAATGAGTGTTTGGATCTCAGCTCTTCATTACCATTTTAATCTTTCCAAAATTCTAAATTCATTTGGGCTTTGATTTTCAATCTTCCCTATCCTGATGTGGAAGGGTAATACTCTAGCATATCCCACACACTTACACGGTACAAGACTGGTACCTCTGAGGAAAAGTATGCTCCCCAGGGCTTTCCCTTCATTGTGTTATTTACCAAAAGTTGAAAGAGAAAATGGAGAAAGGAGCTTAGAGCCATAGAAGTGCTGAAGGCGGGATGCTAAGGCAGAAGGATGATCATAAACTCAAAGCCAGCCTGGGTTACACAGCAAGTACTCAGCCAGGACAGACTACATAGTAAGGCCTAACTCAAACAGTAACAATAACACCCTCTAACACCCTCACAACAGTACTGAAAGATCTCTGACAATTGAAACTGCTTTAGGCATGCTTTTTCTCTGCATGGGAAAGATTAAATAACTATTTTTCGGTATCTTTCATTATAGTATTTAAATCCATAGAAGAATGAAAGTTCAAAGAAGATAGACTATTAAGTTAACCAATATACAATTAGAAATTTTTGAAAGTCCCTGATTAAATTATTGCTATAAATTTTGCATCTTATTCAATCATATAAATGTGTGCATATATGTGTATCACTATATATATATATATATATATATATATATATATAATTTTAACATAATATTTTCCAATTAGTTGCAAACAACACTTTTGACTTTTTATTTCTTTCAAAACTTTGGGGAGATATATATTTCACAAAGAATATTCTTTAGGCATTTTAGACCCCACCCACTGCAACAGTCATGTGTCCACAGGTTTCATAATGTTTCTATATTTACAAAGGATTCTGTGAGATTTCTAAGTTTCCTCTTAGCTCTAAATTATGCTCATTTCACATGTTGAAAAATGTTAAAATGATAGGAGGAATGAGTATAATCAAAATATATTATATGAATTTATTAAGATGTTACAATGAAACCTGTTACTGTTACTTTGAACAATTAATATAAACTAAGAGATTATATATATATAAAACACATACCAATTTAAAATTTATGTTTTAGTACAATAATCTAATTTAAATGGTCAATTAAGATAGAAAGAAAGGTGAACAGAAAGAAATTAACACCAGCAAATTACATCCTATCAAATGGTATGGCCAAGGGATCGTCCTACAGGAAAACTAATTACATTGAGTATAACTCAATAAATGAAAACATGACATGAACATAGCTTAATTTTGTTTTATTTTTATTAATAAAATTTGTTCTTTGCAAGTTTTATGCATATGTATAATAAATTCTGATGGATCTCACAGCACCTTTTCTTGTTTCCTTCTATCCCCTGTCTTCTCTACTCCTCTAATATCTTTTCCACATTCATGTCTGCTTGTTTTGGTCTTGTCTCTCTGAGTTTGAGCAGGGCTGTATATGTGGCCTTGGGATTGCAACTAACATCAGAATCTCATAGGTATACCAGTGTCTACACAACTGAAGATAGTGGCTCTCTGTCTCCCAGAGTACATATTTAGGCAATAATTCAGCCCTAAGAGACTGAGTAATGTGTGTCTCCTCACTATTCATGAATGAATATTGAGAGGGCCTGTCTTATACAGACCCAGGGTAATTAATTGCAAAATGTTATGAGTTTGTGACATTAGTTGTTTTATGTCTATAGGATTAGATTTTACTACCTTTCTCCCAGTCTTCCTGTTCTAAACAATCATTTTATACACTCTTCTGCAATGTTCCTTGAGCCTTAGAGGGGGTAGAATAAATGGTCTATGTTGTGGCCTTTATATATCACTTATTCTCAGCTACAAGTTTCTGTAGTCCCCATTGTTCATCTGTTCATTGAAAATATAATCTTCCGTAAGATTGAGAGTAGCTTTTGTCTAAGAGTAAACAAATAGTCATTTATAAAGCAGCTTGATATGTAGTAAGTATCAGTAGTAATTGCCTTCATTCTGACTACCGATATATATGATCAGGCATAGAGCACCACATATGAGATCCATTCCATGAAGTAGGGTCACAAGTCCAATGAGAGAGGAGTTGGTTTCCCTGGAAACTGTCATGCCACTAGAGTACCAGTAGACACACCTTGTATTGCAGGTTTGTGTTTTAGAGAACATTATAGTTGGGAAAGGAGAAGAGATGTTAAAAGTTAACAGATCAAATATGAAGATATTTGTATTATCTAGTCAATACATATCAAAGAACATAATTAAAGAGCATTGAATATATAAAGACATGTAGTTCTTTTGAGCTAGATTCATCAAAATTGATGACTGTCTCAATGAGAGAGATGAAGCCAGAAAGAGGACACTTTGTATAATATCAGTATGTCTGGCCTGCTTACTATGACAGTCTCAGAAACTCAGGTTTTGGGCACAATAGATACTTACAAAATGTGTTAATCAAAAAAAACATTGAACAAGAAGATGGTGCTACTTTTAATATTTATGGAAGGCATGTGAAGGAGAAGACATGCCCCATGTAGTAGAAGACCTTCCTACAGAAGATTCCACCAACTGGTTTTCCAGTGCCAAATGGTCAGCCCTAAAAACATAAAAAACATATAAAATTATATGGAATGAAGATGTCATATTTATGGATATATATATATATGGATATATATATGGATATACATATATACATATGCATGCTATAACAAAAAAAGGCCATGAATTTGAAAGAGAGTAGGAGGTATATATGGAAAAGTCTGGAATGAGGAAAGGGAAGGAAGAAATGTAATTATGTTATTGCTTATAGCTGCTGGTAGCAATAGCTTTATCAGAGATGCAACAGATAAATAATTCTCTGATGGAGGAACCCCATTTCAAGCAAGGCTTACAAGGCCACAGAATCTGAAAATTTATTGCTTCTGTCTATAATTTCACATGTGCAAAGTGGCTGTGGAATCTCCCCATTACCATGCATTCTCATGTAATATGTACATGTAATCTCATGATTATATCTCAATATTATGGGCATTTAATATTATGTGGACTGTCTAAAGATGATTTCTCATTAATCTGTACAATTTTGATAAACAGAAAGCATACTAGGATACACTTCATAATTAGATTTATTTTTCTATGAGGACTGTCAAACACTTAGGTCCTGTTTTATATCATTGGCTCAGGCTAACATATGAAAATGGCCATGTCTCCCCAGTTCTAGACAACTACATACAAATACCTGATTTAAAACCTCAAAACAAATTCAAAACAGGCTAGTTGTTCCTGCAAATGAATTCATAAGATAAATCTCCACAGAAAATACACAAGGACAAATTCCCAGGTGTCTAATTGTTGAACCAAAATCAGGCATGAAGCAACTTTAGTGCCAGTTCTTCACTTGCAAAAGTCTGGCTGAAAACATTAAAGAAATAACTCCTTTTAAGATTATTTTTAAATTTTTTATTTTTTTTTATTTATTTATTTTTTTTTTTTTTTTTTTTTATTTAAAAAATATTTTTTTTTTATTTTAAAATTATTTTATTTTTTTATATTTTTTTATATTTTATTTTATTGATTTTTTTTTTAATTTTTTTTTATTTTAAATTTTTTTTTTATTTATTTTTTATTTTATTTTTTTTTTAATTATTTTTTTATTTTATTTGAATTTAAAATTTTTTTTTTTTTTTTTTTTTTTAAATTTTTTTTTTTTTATTTTTAAAAATTTTTTTTTATAATTATTTAATTATTTATTTTTATTTTTTTTAACAGTACAAATTCTGTCAGCAACTGACTCTCTGCATGAACTCCTGACCTCAGTTTTATGACACAAAACTCAAGGTTAGTCAAGCCAACTTGTTGCTGATTAGTCAATAAATGAAACACTGATTGGCCATTGGCTAGGCAGGAAGTGTAGGCGGGACAAGGAGGAGAATAAAGCTGGGAAGTGGAAGGCTGAGTCAGAGAGACACTGCCGGCCGCCACGATGACAAACAGCATGTGAAGATGCCGGTAAGCCACAAGCCATGTGGCAAGGTATAGATTAATGGAAATGGATTAATTTAAGCTGTAAGAACAGTTAGTAAGAAGCCTGCCGCGGCCATACAGTTTGTAACCAATATAAGTCTCTGTGTTTACTTGGTCGGGTCTGAGCGGCTGTAGGACTGGGAGGTGAGAGAGATTTGTCCTGACTGTGGGCCAGGCAGGAAAACTCTAGCTACACCAACTAACTGTTTATTGTTTATGTCCTGAATTTCAATGTCACTATCCATTGGAAAATGCTGAGTGCTCAGCACTACATGCCTCCGGTCATTGTTTTATATACTGTACATTAGGGAACCTAGCTGACAGCCTAGCATTGCCATTGTTATGCACTTCCAGCTAGGCCAGATGCCCAGTTGGTGTGCCATTCTAAGCCCAATCACTGTGTGATTTCTTGTGTTATTAGAATAGCTCTGCTTCTTATTGTTTACTCAAGAAATGCAATATGATCCTCAAAATGTAACTTATATATTGTCTAGAGTTTTCTCTTAGAGAGAAGATTTTTCAAGATGAAGTAAAAAAGAAAGTTACCATTAGTATGCTTGTGTTCCTTTCCTAATACCCCTCAGAAAAGTTTAGTGCTTGCTCACATTGTGGACTTTTTTTGCATACCCTTGGTACAGTCTTGGAGCAAGTTCTCTAAAGACAATGATATGTTATAATGTAAAACACACAGGTGCGTGTGCACACACACACACACAAATGCACACAGAAGTGAGCAATTATTGGTTCAATTATTGGTTCAATTCCAAAGTAGTTAAGGAGATAGGAAAAATAATGCTTCTGAAAGTCACTGACCCAGTAATAGCAGAGGAAGTTATATGTGTCATACTAGAGTGTAGGTAACTGTGACAAAATCTACACAAAGATATTCAACTACATGTAGTCTTGAAAATCAGTCAAAACAATTAGAATGTGGAGAAGTAATGGTTGAAAAAAGGAAATGTCACTGAGTGACATCCATACTTATGTAGACAACATTGAAAAAAACTGTAAGTCAAGCAGAAAGCCACAATTATTGTAACATAACATGTAAAAGTTATGAGGCTACAGCTGTCAGAAGGGCTAACAATCAAAAGATGCAGTCTGTCAAATGAAGTAAGAAAGTGAAAGTGTCTTCAAATCTTCATAGAGCCTCTTGCATGTCACTGACCAATCACTGAAGTAATGTAGAAGTCAAACTCTAAGAAACTCTGTGGGAGATAGAATTGGAAGATTTAAATGTTAGAGCAAATTTGTCAGCTGTTACCCAATCACAAGAAATGTGGAGGTAAAAGCATAAGTATGGGTATTATACATTACATACAGAAGCACAATATTAACTATTAACTCTAGACAGATTATGAAAAGCAATGGACCATTTAACCTTAATGTAAAAAAAGAGTAATATATACACACACATTTACACAATGTCTTTAGATGATTGTTTAATTTGAACATTAGAAATGCTAACTCATCCAAAACAGACAGGGAAGAGAGGTGGAAGGAAAAGTATTGACGGGGAAAAAAAGCAAAACAAGAAAATAGAAATATCTACCTAAATATTAATAAAATAAATATCTTATTTTAAAGGAGTGGATTTTCAAACATGATAAAAGTAGAAAATGTAATGATTAAGAGTTTTAATACAGAGATGATTTGAGAGTGTAAAAAGAAAATGGCAGAGTATACTGACAATTATCATGAGAAACTAATGTATCAATGTCAATATCAGATGAAATAACTTGTTTTTCTACTGCTTTAAGAAAAAAATAACACAAATTCTGTTCCTTGAAACAGAACAAATTTACCTTTTTACAGTTCTGTAGATAGGATGCCTGATGCAGTCCTTGGGGAGCAGGAATGTTCTGTTCTACCATTTAAGGGAGAGTCATCTGCCTTAACATTTTCTGTTCTTATAGGTTTGTACATCTTCAAAGCCAGTGATTTCACAGTCCTCTGACAACACACTATATTTATAGCTTCCTCTGACTCTGCACTCTCAAATGAAAATGTTTCCAAAGATAAGACAGACATCCTGCAGTTAGTTTAGGTTCACTATCCCTGGTAGTTTTCCTATACCAAGTGACCTTTACTAAGGTCCTGGACATGGCTGATTATGTGAGGACCTTTATGAATGTAATGTATTTAAAGACTGCTGGGATAGGACATGAATATTTTGTGATGTCATTTGCCTTAATTCCTTTTCCTGATACTTTGAAAAAATACTTCAGGAAAGCAACTTATGGGAGAGTATTTATTTTAGCTCATAGTTAAAAGTTCATTGAGTCATAGAAGAGAAGTTAAGGCAGAAGGAGCTGGAAGGAGCTGTTCATGTTGCATACACATTCAAGAAGCAGAGAGCAATTAACATGCATTGCTGTTCAGTTCACTTTCTGTTCTTACACAACTTAGGATCCCATCCAGAGAATGGTGCCACTTCACTAAGTTCTTCTAATTCCCTCCAAGACCTCCCAATTTCATGCCCTGTTTTATAATTTTAAAATTTAGCCGGGCGGTGGTGGTGCACGCCTTTAATCCCAGCACTCGGGAGGGAGAGCCAGGCGGATCTCTGTGAGTTCGAGGCCAGCCTGGGCTACCAAGTGAGTTCCAGGAAAAGGCGCAAAGCTACACAGAGAAACCCTGTCTCGAAAAACCAAAAAAAAAAAAAAAAATTATTTTAAAGATATAAATACTCTTCACTGAAACAGACCAGAGCTTATACTAAAAATCTCAGTACATTACTTTTTCTAAAATATTATTTGAACTTTTTAATCCACTTTTAGTGAATGTGTAAAAAATGGATATCTTTATGATAACCATTCACATATGTATATTCTTACGTATTGCTTGTCTAACAAATTTCAATATGGAAATATTAGATATGTGTATATTTTAATGCATATCATCTGAGAACAAAACATTTGGAACATCAAAAATATCAAATATTTGGAAATTAAGAAGCTTCTATAAAACTGGTTTTCTAAAGAAGAGACAAAGAAATTATGAAATACTTTCATTAAACTGCTGATTAAAACACAGCATTTTGAAATTATAGAATAAAGCTAATGAAATGCTTACTAGGAGGTACATCTTTAGATTTTTTGTAAAGGATAAATATATTGGAGAAAACATCAAATGCATGTAGCATAGGTAGTATAAACAAGAACAGTATCTTAGTTTCATTTCCTTTGCTGTGATACAATAACCTGACAAAAACACTTTAGGGGAGGAATAGTTTATTTGGACCACAGTTCAAGTTTTTAGTTCATCATTGTGGGAAAGACAAGTTGGCAAGGACTTGAAGTTGCTAGTATCATGCACAGACAAGAGCAGAGGGCATGGATGCCTGTGCTTAACTGTTTTTCCCCCCTTTCTTAGAAAGTCTAGGACCAAAATTCATGGTATGGTACTCTTCTCTGTCCACTTCTGTCTGGGTCTTTCTATATCAATTAACATAATTAGGAATATCCCACAGATAACCCATAGGGCAAGACTAGCCTATACAATCACTCATGGAGATTCTATTCTCAGATGATTTGAGATTATGTGATGTTGACAAACAATTGCAAATGCACTGTTTGTCAACTTGACACACAAATTATCACTTTAAGCCATCACCTTTCACCCCCTGTTTCAAATGGTCCAAGTTTATTTTATATCATAAAATACTGTTAAAAATTGAAAGTGCATAATCTCTAAAAATTCTACTTTAAAAGCCCAAAGTGTCTACTTTAAAAGACCAATTCTTGTGAAATCCTTTAAAACAAAAGTTAAGTTATATACTTGCAACACATAAAGACACAGAATAAACATTTATAATTCAAAAGTCAAGAATAATGGCAGAGCAAACAGAGAACAACTCAAGATACAACAAGTCGAATAGTAAAGCCTGAAGCTCTGTGTCTGTCATTTTTGTGCTGTGATATAATTTTCTGGGACCCAGAGAACTTTTATATCCACCATCACTGCTCCAACCCTGAACACATACAGATTCTCTTATATTTGGGCCAGATACACTCCATATCCTCACTTCTCTTTTTAGGTAAGTCTGCCTGGCATTTCCAATATTTTGAGTTCCCCTATGCAACTGAGTACACCTTCAAAGTTTAAAGCCAAGGCCTTTCATACTCTTATACACTGCGTAGCCTCAACTGCTCTCTATGATCTCCTAAGTCTTGTATATGGATGATGCTGATGGCACTACCAAATTGTATTAATAGCTCAAGAGACAGCCTGGCTACCTTGGACTACAGCTGAATCAAATGTGTTGTGGCTCTGAGAAAATACTTTCCTACTGTGTCAATTCAACACAGGAGATTTCTTTACAATTTTCTCTTAATCACAGTTGCTTCTTCAGAGGAAGACTGAATACCATCTTGCCTTGAAATTTCCCTTTACAAAAGAATAAGCCCATTATCTTTAAATTGAACCTCAGTCAGGTGGACAGAATGAAGCTATATTTTTTAGCCAAAAAATATCATATGAATAGTTTCTAGCCTAGTTCCTGATAGAGTCCTTGTTCCCATTGAAACTTCACAATCTGGGTCTCTAGTGTTCAAGTTTCTCCCAGGATTCTTACCTTCTAAAGACCCACATGAGAGACCCATTAGATTCTTCCTAGAACACCAAATGGTTTTTCTATTCTAAAGTTCTACAAATCCTCTTTCCAAAGAATTCCAAAGGCCTAAAGTAACACGATCAGTTTTGTCACAGCAATGGCTCCATCCCTGGTACTCCAATCTGTATTACTCAGGTTCTATAGAGTAAAAGAGCCAATACAATTACTGTAAATTAAAATGGAATTTATTAGATTAGCTTAAATGGTTAGATCTGTGTAGTCCAATAATGGCTGTCTCACAGTGAAGAGTCTGCAAAACTACTTGATACTAAAGACCCAGAGGACACTTGCAGAGGTGCTGGTCCATATTGGAGCCAAAAGAAGCTGAGCTCTGATATCAAAGAGAGGCAACAGCAGAAACAAAATAAATGAACTTTCCCTTAAGAGTTTTTCTCCAGTCCTGCCTGGCCCATGGTCAGGACAAATCTCTGTCACCCGCCAGTCCTGCAGCCACTCAGATCCAACCAAGTAGACACACAGAGACTTAAATTGCTTACAAACTGTATGGCCATAGTAGGCTTCTTGTTATCTAGTTCTTATATCTTAAATTAACCCATATCTATTAGTCTATAAGTTGCCACGTGGCTTGTGGCTTACCGGTACTTTACATCTTGCTTTCCATGGCAGCGTCTGGCAGCGTCTCTCTGACTCCTTTGACTTCCCAGAATTCTCTTCTCTGCTTATCCCACATATACTCCCTGCCTTGCTACTGGCCAATCAGCATTTTATTTATATAGAATGATATCCACAGCACTTCCCCTTTTCTTTTTTTTTCCAAAAGGAAGGTTTTAACTTTCACATAGTAAAATTACATATAACAAAACAATTATCAAGTAAGAATTACAGTTACAATATTTAGTCTACTTATAATATCTAGTCTATTTGTTTTTGACAAAATTAAAGAAGATATCCTATCCATCTTATATTTGTGAGTCTAAGATTTCATATTTAACTTATCTCTTATCATAACTAAGGAAATTATAACTATCTAGTCTTCAACTACATCAAAGGCCCCAGAAGGATATAATCTTATCTGAGAAATGGGAAGATGCAAGCAACTTTCAGGAGTCTTGTGAGAGTAGACAGAGACAGATGGCAACCTGGACAGTCATCCAAAGTTCCTTTGTAAAGTTGGGGCATCTGTCTTCAACCCACAGGCCTAGAGTCTCTCAGCCACTTCTCTCTGTGTCCTGTAGAATGTCCGGCAGTTTCCTCTGTGAAGTAGGAACCTTAAGGACCATTTTGCCAAGCAAAGTTCAGTGGTCACCTTCCTATGGGTCCTGCATGTCCAGTCGATCAAGCAGACCAGGCAAGAACAGTTTCTTGCCCAAATGGCTATTTTTGCCAAGGTGAATATAAACTCCATATAGAGTGTCTTTGATGCCCATCCTCCTCTCTGAAGTAAATTGGTGCTGCCAGGAGCAGATATGTCTCACTGTCCAGAAAGTCTAAATTTTTAAAACATTTTAAATGCTATCTGAAATCTATCTATATATACCTAGAAAACTAAACTAACATGACTATAAGTTTGATTATCATAGAAGACTAATTATAATTATCCATTACAATTTAAATGAGTTACATAAACATAACACTTCAAACGAGAGTAGAAATATATATATAGTATAACAAAATTAAGTTTAAACTTGTATCAATAAACTAAAATCTATAGCAATGTAAAACATTTTAAACAAGTTGCTCTTTAAAAGTAGATTCAATAATCTACCCTTTCATCCTATCATATCTATATCCTATATATCTATATCCTATCCCCCTTTCTTCTTTTAGAAAGATACTGTATTTATAATGAACCTGTTTTAAATAAAAATATTGGTTCTTCTTTGTCCCACACCAGAGGGCTTTTCTGATAATAGGACACAAGAATCTCTCAACCTTTTTTTTTTTTTTCAACATACTTGGGTTTAGAGAAGGAGTGAGCCAATTCCATCTCCAAAGTCAGCTTGGTACATTTGGGAATTTGGGTGTAGCTTCTCTTACTACTTCCTGCTGGAGGGGGGTGCTATATATTATGGGGACACAAGGAAAATTTTAGGATTATAGAGTAGTCCGTGAGGGTGTATCATCTGAGCCAGTTGCCTTGAAACTGTTCTGGATGTTGGATCATCTGGGCCATGGTGTCATCAGAGACCTTTCAGGGTTTCTTCGCTGGTCAAACCTGATGTATCTTAATCTGGAACAAATCCATAGCCTCTGGCTTTCTGTGGAAACAAAAACAAACCCTCCTTTCCAAAGCAGCATATCCTTAGATCCAAATTTTGAAATCAAGGTATCTTTAAAATATACATATTGGCTTAACTCAACAGTTTTTACAATCAAATGTTTTTCTGCAGTTAAAAATCCCAAAGACAACACAATCCAGATTTTCTGTGTAATATCCATCTTTACGTGCCTTATTTTTATACTGCCTTTACTGTCTCTTTAAAGACTTTATTTTTAAAAACTATCTATTTCTTTATATAACTGTATATATTCCTTTTTTTCTCTTCCAAGCCTATGTACATTTTTACACACACTGTAAATCATTTAAAGTCTTATTTCATCTGAATCTGTCTTATTGTGTAACTACTGCTTTAAACTGCAGGGATTAGTACTGAAGCAGAAGTCTTGGCTGTTAGCTCTGCCCAATTTAGCCTTTCAACATGGTGGAGATAATTCACTGCTAGCACTGGGAGCCATAGTGGGTCTATGCTTCTATCCAAGCAGCGTGTAGCCCAGAAACCTCTTTTTTCTTTTCTCTCTCTCTCTCTCTCTCTCTCTCTCTCTCTCTCTCTCTCTCTCTCTCTCTCTGCCTCTCTCTCTCTCTTTGTACTAGCAAAGGCTAAATCCACCACACAGCAACAGCATAATGTGTGGCTTCGAGATGCCTCATTCCTGCCACACTGCAGGTCAAGTGCAAATCCACCAGTAACTCAAACCCACAGGAACCTGCCAGTAGCTCAAACCCACAGGCTGCCACTAACTTGAGAGAGATGACTAGGAAGCTGTTTTTAGCTCTGTTTTAGAATCTTTTTTCTTTGGTTTTAGGTGGAAACTCTTGCCAACCTATTGGGTGACATTTGTAGCTAGAGTTTTTCTAAAGTCCTGCCTGGCCCATGGTCAGGAAAAATCTCTCTCACCTGCCAATCCTTCTGCCACTCAGACCCAAGTAAACACACAGGGACTTATATTGCTTACAAACTGTATGGCTGCAGCAGGCTTCTTGTTATCTAGTTCTTATATCTTAAATTAACCCATATCTATTAGTCTATAAGTTGCCACATGACTTATAAGGGCCAAAGTAAGGGCCAGCAGGCAAAAAGCCAAGCTTCCTTTTTCTCATCTCCTTTTATCTGGCCTGCCACTGCAAGGTGCTGAATGCATTTAGAGATGGTCTTTCCATTTTAAACAATCTGTTCATGAATATATCTCATGGAATTTTCTGTTGTCTTAGATAAAAATAAGTTGCTTGCCTTTTAGTTGACTCCAGATCTAGTAAAGTTGATGTGATTAATCATCACAAGTAGAAATTATTGAAATAGAAAATAGTATAAAATGTTTACAAAGTCCAAGTATGATTTGTTTCGTCACAGAATGGATAAGCTTTTGCTCCTTAAACTATGGGTTAAGAAAAAATATTTTTTAAAATACCCATAAATTGTCAAAACCCCAAATGAAGAAGTGGATCACATCTTAAGACAGTAAAATAAAAGTGTATAGAAAGTATGAAAGACAATTTAATGCTGATAATTAAATAAATACTGGAGATTATTATTTGAGAAGATGAATGAAATAAAATTGACTATATCAGCTTCTCTGTAGCTTTTGGTCCATTTTATTTCATTATCAAAGATCTTATAATTCAAATGCAAAAAGACTTAAGACTCAGGCATTTCATCAAACAACTTTGAAAAACAAATTTTTACAGAAAATACTAGAAAGTGGAAAAACTTCACTTATTATGTGTGATCAGAATATTCTCAAGCAATAAAACATGTAAAAGTGAAAAGAAAAGAAATTCACTAACCAGTGTAATTCATGATCTTATTTATTTATTTATTTATATTTTTTTGTATTTTTTATTTTATAATTTAATTTAATTTTACATATCAGTCACATATTCCCTTGTCCTCCCTCCCCCTCCCTCCACCTTCCCCCTAGCCCATTCCCCATTCCCATCTCCTCCAGCGCAGACTCCCCTGGGGATTGAGATCAACCTAGTAGATTCAGTTCAGGCAGGTCCAGTTCCCTCTTCCCATGCTGAGCAAAGTGTCACTGCATAAGTCCTATGTTCCAAACAGCCAGCTCATGCACTGAGGACAGGTCTTGGTCCACTGCCTGGATGCCTCCCAAACAGTTCAAGCTAATCAACTGTCTCACTATCCAGAGGGCCTGATCCAGTTGGGGGCTCCTCAGCTATTGGTTTATAGTTCATGTGTTTCCATTCATTTGGCTATTTGTCCCCATGCTTTTTCCAATCTTGGTCTCAACAATTCTTGCTAATACAAACCCTCCTTTCTCACCAACTGGACTCCTGGAGCTCCACCTGGGTCCTGGCTGTGGATCTCTGCATCCGGTTCCCTCAGTCATTGGATGAGATTTCTAGCATGACAATTAGGGTGTTTGGCCATCCTATCACCAGAGTAGGTCAGTTTGGGCATTCTCTCACTCATTGCCATTAGTCTATTGTGAAGGTATCTTTGTGGATTTCTGTGGACCTCTTTAGCACTTTGCTTCTTCCTATTCTCATGTGGTCTTCATTTATCATGATCTCTTATTTCTTGTTCTCCCTTTCTGTTCTTGATCCAGCTGGGATCTCCTGCTCCCCTAAGCTCTCTTTCCCTCAAACCTTGCCCTCAATTACCCCCACTCACGTCCAGGTTGCTCATGTAGATCTCATCCATTTCTCTGTCATTGAGAGATCCCTGTGTCTTTCTTAGAGTCCTGTTTTCTAGGTGGCCTCCCTGGAGTTGTGAGTAGCAGTCTAGTCATCTTTGTTTTACATCTAGTATCCTCCTATGAGTGAGTTCATACCATGTTTGCCTTTCTGAGTCTGGATTACCTCACTCAGGATGATTTTTTCTAGATCCATCCATTTGCCTGCAAATCTCATGATATCATTGTTTTTCTCTGCTGAGTAGTATTCCATTGTGTATATGTACCACATTTTATTTATCCATTCTTCAGTTGAAGGGCATCTAGGTTGTTTCCAGGTTCTGGCTATTACAAACAATGCTGCTATGAACATTGCTGAGCAAGTGCCCTTGTGGTATGATTGATTATTCCTTGGGTATATGCCCAAGAGTGATATAGCTGGATCTTGGGGGAGATTGATTGCCAATTTTCTGAGAAAGCGCCACATTGATTTCCAAAGTGGTTGTACAAGCTTGCATTCCCACCAGCAGTGGAGAAGAGTTCCCCTAGCTCCACATCCTCTCCAGCATAAGGTGTCTTCAGTGTTTTTGATCTTAGCCATTCTGATAGGTGTAAGGTGGTATCTCAGAGTCGTTTTTATTTGCATTTCCCTGATGATTAGGTACTGTGGATATCACTCTGTATAAATAAAATGCTGATTGGCCAGTAGTGAGGCAGTAACTATAGGCAGGACAAGCAGAGAAGAGGATTCTGGGAAGTGGAGGCTGAGGCAGGAGAGACACTGCCAGTCGCCATGAGGAGAAACAACATGTTAAGATACCAGTAAGCCACAAGCTATGTGGCAACTTATAGATGAATAGAAATGGTTTAATTTAAGATATAAGAACAGTTAGCAAGAAGCCTGCTATGGCCATACAGTTTGTAAGCAATATAAGAGTCTGTGTGTTTATTTTATAAATGGGCTGTTGGACTGCCAGGGCTTGACAGGACCTGGAGAAAATACCCCAGCTACAAATGGCACCCAACGTGTTGGCAAGAGTTTCCACCAAAAACCTAAGAAACAAGATTGTAAAATGGAGCTAAAAACAGCTTCCTATTTATCTCTCTCAAGTCAGCAGCAGCCCGGGGGGTTTACGCTACTCTATGGCGGGTTCATGGAGTGTGTGCAGGCTTGACCTATGCCATGTTACACAGAGGTGTCTCAAAGCTGTGCACTGTGCTCTGTGTTGGATATAGTTTTTGCTAGTTAAAAAAAGAGGTTTCTGGGCTATACGCTGCTTTGATAGAAGAAGAGACCCACTGTTTCTGAGAGTTGATGTCTCCGAGAGCTGGCAGAAAACATACCACCACCACATTGGGAAGCTGAGGTGGGCGGAGCCAATGGTCACAACAGCCATTTTGTTCTTAACAATTTAAAACAATAGATTCACAATAAGACAGATTCAAATGTAATAAACCTTTAAACAGTTTACAATATGTATAAAAATGTACATAGGCTTGAAAAAAAAGGAATATAGACAGTTATATTAAATAAAAAGTTTTAAAAATAAAGTCTATAAAGAGATATTAAGATTAATAGAAAAATTAGTCACATAAAGATGGATATTACACAGAAAATCTGGATTTTGTTGTCTTTGGGATTTTTAACTGCAGAAAAACATTTGATGGTAAAAGCTGTTGAGTTAAACAAAAATGTATATAGTTTTTTTTTAATTTTAATTTATTTTGCAATACAATTCAGTTCTACATATCAGCCACGGATTCCCTTGTTCTCCCCCCTCCCATCCCCCTCACCTTCCCCCCAACCCCCCCCCACCCCATTCCCATCTACTCCAGGGAAAAGCCTTCTCCACAGCCACAGACTGAGGTCAACCTGGTAGACTCAGTCCAGGTAGGTCTAGTCCCCTCTTCCCAGGCCGAGCCAAACAATCCTGCATAGGCCCCAGGTTTCAAATAGCCAACTCATGCAATGAGCACAAGATCTGGTCCCACTGCCTGGATGCCTCCCAAACAGATCAAGCCAATCAACTGTCTCACCCATTCGGAGGGCCTGATCCAGTGGGGACCCCTCAGTCATTGGTTCATAATTCATGTGTTTCCATTCATTTGGCTATTTGTCCCTGTGCTTTATCCAACCTTGGTCTCAACAATTCTCGCTCATATAAACCCTCCTCATTCTCGCTAATTGGACTCCCAGAGATCCACCCAGGGCCTTGTCATGGATCTCTGCATCCAGATCCCTCAGTAGTTGGATGAGGTTTCTATCACATCAATTAGGGTGTTTGGCCATCCCATCACCAGAGTAGGTCAGTTCGGGCTGTCTCTCGACCATTGCCGGCAGTGATATCCAGAATATATAAGGAACTCAAGAAATTAGACATCAAAATGCCCAACAGTCCAATTAAGAAATGGGCTATACAACTAAACAGAGAATTCTCAACAGAGGAAACTCAAATGGCCGAAAGACATTTAAGGAATTGCTCAACATCCCTAATCATCAGGGAAATGCAAATCAAAACAACTCTGAGATACCACCTTACACCTGTCAGAATGGCTAAGATCAAAAACACTGAAGACACCTTATGCTGGAGAGGATGTGGAGCTAGGGGAACTCTCCTCCACTGCTGGTGGGAATGCAAGCTTGTACAACCACTTTGGAAATCAATATGGCGCTTTCTTAGAAAATTGGGAATCCATCTCCCCCAAGATCCAGCTATACCACTCTTGGGCATATACCCAAGGAATGCTCAACCACACCATAAGAGCACTTGTTCAGCTATGTTCATATCAGCATTGTTTGTAATAGCCAGAACCTGGAAACAACCTAGATGCCCTTCAACTGAAGAATGGATAAACAAAACGTAGTACATATACACAATGGAATACTACTCAGCAGAGAAAAACAATGACATCATGAGGTTTGCAGACAAATGGATGGATCTAGAAAAAATCATCCTGAGTGAGGTAACCCAGACTCAGAAAGACAAACATGGTATGTACTCACTCATAGCAGGATACTAGACATGAAACAAGGATGACTTGTCTGCTACTCACATCACCAGGGAGGCTACCTGGAAAACAGGACCCCAAGAAAGACACAGGGATCGCCCAATGACAGAGAAATGGAATGAGATCTACATGAACAGCCTGGACATGAGTGTTGGTAATGAAGGGCGAGGGTCGAGGGAAAGAGAGCTTGGGGGAGTGGGAGATCCCAGCTTGATCAACAACAGAGAGAGAGAACAAGGAATAGGAGACCATGGTAAAAGAAGACCACATGAGAATAGGAAGAAGCAAAGTGCTAGAGAGGCCCACAGAAATCCACAAAGATACCCACACAAAAATGTATATTTTAAAGGTACCTTGACTTTAAAATTTGGATGTAAGGATATGTTGCTTTGGAAAGGAGGCTCTGCTTTTGTTTCCACAGAAAACCAGAAGCTATGGATTTGTTCCAGATTAAGATACATCAGGTTTGATCAGCCAAAACCCCCTGAAAGGTCTCTGATGACACCAAGGCCCAGATGATCCAACATCCAAAACAGTTTCAAGACAACTGGCTCAAACGATACACCCTCATGGACTACTCTATAATCCTAAAATTTTCTTTGTGTCCCCATAAGATACAGCGCCCCCCTCCAGCAGGAAGTAGTAAGAGAAGCTACATCCAAATTCCCAAATATACCAAGCTGGCTTTGGAGATGGAATTGGCTCATTCCTTCTCCAAACCCAAGTATATTCCTAAAAGAAAAGGTTGAGAGATTCTTGTGTCCCATATCAGAATCAGAAGAGCCCTTTGGTATGAGACAGAGAAGAACCAATATTTTTATTTAAAGCAGGTTGATTATAAATGTGATCTCTTTCTAAAGAAGAAAAGGGGATATAGTATAGATATGATAGGATAAAAGAATAGATTAATGAACTTGCTTTTAAAGAGCAACAACTTGTTTGAAATGTTTTACATTGCTATTGATTTTAGCTTATTGATACAAACTTAAACTTAATTTTGCTATACTGTGTATATATTTCTTGTTTGAGGTGTTATGTTTATGTAGCTCATTTAGATTGTAATGGATAATTAATAAATACAGATTAATAATTAGTCTCCTATGATAGTCAAACTTGTAGCATGTTAGTTAAGTTTTCTAGGTATGTATAGATATATTTCAGATAGATAGGTAGTCTCCAAACACTTCAAAGACCTACAGAATATGGCATTTAAAATGTTTTAAAAATTTAGACTTTCTGGACAGTGAGACATGTCTGCTCCTGGCAGCACCAATTTACTTCAGAGAGGAGGATGGGCATCAAAGACACTCTATATGGAGTTTATATTCACCTTGGCAAAAATAGCCATTTGGGCAAGAAACTGTTCTTGCCTGGACTGCTTGATCGACTGGACATGCAGGACCCATAGGAAGGTGACCACTGAACTTTGCTTGGCAAAATGGTCCTTAAGGTTCCTACTTCACAGAGGAAACTGCCGGACATTCTACAGGACACAGAGAGAAGTGGCTGAGAGACTCTAGGCCTGTGGGCTGAAGACTGATGCCCCAACTTTACAAGAGAACTTTGGATGACTGTCCAGGCTGCCAGCTGTCTCTGTCTACCCTGCAAGACTCCTGAAAGTTGCTTGCATCCTTCTCCCATTTCTCAGATAATATAATCTTCTGAGGTCTTTGATGTAGTTGAAGACTAGTTATAATTTTCCTTAGTTATAATAAAAGATAAGTTAGATATGAAACCCTAGACTCACAAATATAAAATAGATAGGATATCTTCTTTAATTTTGTTAAATACAAATAGACTAGATATTGTAACTGTAATTCTTGCTAGATAACTGTTTTATCATATGTAATTTTACTATATAAAAGTTAAAACCTTCCTTTAAAAAAAAGAAGAAAAGGGGAAGTGCTATGGATACCGCTCTGTATAAATAAAATGCTGATTGGCCAGTAGCAAGGCAGGAAGTATAGGCAGGACAAGCAGAGAAGAGGATTCTGGGAAATGGAGGCTGAGGCAGGAGAGACACTGCCAACTACCATGAGGAGAAGCAACATGTTGAGATACCAATAAGCCACAAGCCACGTGGCAACTTATAGATTAATAGAAATGGGTTAATTTAAGATATAAGAACAGTCAGCAAGAAGCCTGCTAAGATCATACAGTTTGTAAGCAATATAAGCCTCTGTGTGTTCATTTTATAAGTGGGCTGTCAGACTGCCGGGCTTGGCGGGACCCGGAGAAAAAACCCCAGCTACAATTAGGGATGTTGAGCAATTCCTTACATGTCTTTCAGCCATTTGAGCTTCCTCTGTTGAGAATTCTCTGTTTAGTTCTATAGCCCATTTCTTAACTGGACTGTTGGGCATTTTGATGTTTAATTTCTTGAGTTCTTTATATATTCTGGATATCAGCCCTCTGTCAGATGTGGTGTTGGTGAAGACCTTTTCCCATTGTGTAGACTGTCCCTTAGTTGACTGTATCCTTTGCTCTACAAAGGCTTCTCAGTTTCAAGTGGTCCCATTGCTTAATTGTTTCTCTCAGTGACCATGCTACTGGTGTTATATTTAGGAAGTGATCTCCCATGCCAATGTGTTCAAGACTACTTCCTACTTTCTCCTCTATCAAGTTCAGAGTAACTGGATTTATGTTGAGGTATTTCATCCACTTGGACTTAAGTTTTGTGCATGGTGACAGATGTGGATCTCTTTGCAGCCTTCTACACGTTGATATCCAGTTATGCCAGCACCATTTGTTGAAGATGCTTTCTTTTTTCTGTTGTATGGTTTTGGCTTCTTTGTCAAAAATTATATGTTCATAGTTGTGCAGGTTAATGTCAGTGTCTTCAATTCTATTCCATTGGTCCACATGTCAGTTTTTATGCCTGTTTTGATTACTGTAGCTCTATAGTAGAGCTTGAGGTCAGGGATCGTGATGCCTCCAGAGGTTGTTTTATTGTACAGGATTCTTTTGGCTATCCTGGGTTTCTTTTTTTTTTTTACATATAAAGTTGAGCATTATTCTTTCCAAGTCTGTGAAGAATTGTGTTGGTATTTTAAGGGGGATTGCATTGAATCTGTAGATTGCTTTTGGTAAGATTGCCATTTTTACTATGTTAATCCTGCCTATCCATGAGCATGGGAGATCTTTCCATTTTCTGACATCTTCTTCAATTTCTTTTTTCGGGGACTTAAAGTTCTTGTCATATAGGTCCTTCACTTGCTTGGTTAGTGTTACCCCAAGGTATTTTATATCATTTGTAGCTATTGAAAAGGGTGATGTATCTCTGATTTCCTTCTCAGCCTGTTTATCAATTGTGTATAGGAGGGCTACTGATTTTTTTGAGTTGATCTTGTATCCTGCTATGTTGCTGAAGGTGTTTATAAGCTGTATCAGTTCCTTGGTTGAATCTTTGGGGTTACTCAAGTATACTATCATGTCATCTGAAAATAGGGAAAGCTTGACTTCTTCCTTTCCAATTTGTATCCCCTTAATCTCCTTATGTTTTCTTATTGCTCTGGCTAGAACTTCAAGTACTATAAGAGTGGACAGCCTTTCCTCATTCTTGATTTTTGTGGAATTGCTTTGAGTTTCTCTCCATTTAATTTGATGTTGGCTGTTGGCTTGCTGTAAATTGCCTTTATTATATTTAGATATGTTCCCTGTATTCCTGATCGCTCCAAGACCTTTATCATGAAGGGGTGTTGGATTTTGTCAAATGCCTTTTCTGCATCTAGTGAGGGGATCATGTGGTTTTTTTCTTTCAGTTTGTTTATATGGTATATTACATTGATGGACTTTCATATGTTGAACCACCCTTGCATCCCTGGAATGAAGCCTACTTGATCATGGGGATAATTGTTTGATGTGTTCTTGGATTCTGATTGCCAGTATTTTATTGAATATTTTGGCATCAATGTTCATGAGGTAGATCAGTCTGTAGTTCTCTTTCTTTGTTGCATCTTTGTTTGGTTTAGGAATCAGGGAAATTGTAACCTCATAGAAGGAGTTTGGTAATGTTCCTTCTGTTTCTATTGTGTGGAACAACTTAAAGAGTATTGGTATTAACTCTTCTTTGAAGATCTGGTAGAATTCTGCGCTGAAACCATCTGGTCCTGGGCTATTTTTGGTTGGAAGACTTTTAATGACTAATTATATTTCCTTAAGGGTTATTGGACTATTTAAATAGTTTATCTGGTCTTGATTTAACTTAGGTATGTGGTACCTATCCAGAAAATTATCCATTTCTCTTAGATTTTCCAGTTTTGTGGAGTAGAGGTTTTTGAAGTATGACTTGATGATTATCTGGATTTCCTCATTGTCTATTGTTATGTCCCCCTTTTCATTTCTGATTTTGCTTATTTGGATGCTCTCTCTCTGTCTTTTGGTTAGTTTGGATAAGGGCTTGTCTATCTTGTTGATTTTCTCAAGTAACCAACTCTTTGTTTCAGTAATTTTTTGTATTGTTCTCTTTGTTTCTATTTTATTGATTGCAGCTCTCAATTTGATAATTTACTGGTGTCTATTCTTCCTAGGAGACTTTGCTTCTTCTTGTTCTAGAGCTTTCAGGTGTGTTGTTAAGTCACTAGTGTGAGATTTCTCCTACTTCCTTATGTGGGCATTTAGTGCTATGAATTTCCCTCTTAGTACTGCTTTCATAGTGTCTCATAAGTTTGGGTATGTGGTGTCTTCATTTTCATTGATCTCTAGGAAGTCTTTAATTTCTTTCTTTATTTCTTCCTTAACCCATTGGTGATTTAGTTGAGCATTATTCAGTTTCAGTGAGATTGTAGGTTTTCTGTAGTTTTTGTTGTTGTTGAAATCTACCTTTAAACCATGGTGGTCTGATAGAACACAGGAGGTTATTCCAATTGTTTTGTATCTGTTGAGATTTGTTTTGTGGCCAAGTATGTGGTTGATTTTAGAGAAGGTTCCATGATCTTATTTATAATAATAAATACTTAGGAAAAAGCTAGCAAACAAGAACAACAGAAAAAAACAGCTAAATATAAAGGGCTACCACACCAAGACTAAATAAAACAGAAAACATTGATAGACAGAAATTCTTTTTTTTGAAAAATATTCAGAACATCTTATTTCATGACTGACATAAACTATAAATTATTGAAATAGCCATTGGTCTGAAAATAGTTATAAAAATTTTACTTTATTCATAAAATTGAACTTTGCTTAGCAATTAGAACTATGAAGCACAAAATAATATGAATGATTCATACAATCTATGTTGTACTTTTGACCTTATATCAAAGTGATCAAACATTATGCTATAATACTTGATACTGGCTGAAAAGAGTATTTACAATGTAATTCAACAATTAAATTAAAAAATTTTTCCTCCTTCCAAACTCTCTCATACAACTCCTCCCACTTTTCTGGCTTTTAAATTCATGACCTATATACCTATATACATATATACAAATAAAGTAGAAAATACAACCTTCTCAGTCTGCATAATGTTATTCAACCTGTGTGTATAAAAAACAAAATAATGTTTGCCTATAGGAAGAGAGTAGATATATATCAGAATTTTCTTGGTCTAAATGACATTGGTGGTCACATGAATGCAATTTTCAAAATGCATCTCTTTTATATGCTTTTAAATAAAACTTAATAAAACTATAAAATGCATCTGTCCTTTATAAGAAAGAATTTTATATTTTTCAAATATATACACTTTTGCTTTCACTTAACACATACAGGTCAGGAACTCTGGAGTGTGATTTCAAAAGGAAGTTATTAATTGTCTATTGGAACACATTTGGGCTTTACTCAGCAGGTCTGCATAGAGAGGATGATTGGACCATGGGCCTGAGTACAGGTGTCTACACTCGGCTGTGCTGAGGAGAGGTCTTTTGCTCTACCCCTTGGAATTCCTTTAAATACCCTAGGACAGAGACAGTCAGGGCCTAATGGTTTAGGATCCAGGCCCTCTGGAGGCTAGCCTGTATTTTCTGTTTCTCTCACCTCTATTCTTCTATCTAAAATTTCCTGCTGCTCCTACTTAAGAGTACTTTGGGGAAATGTGGGGGTGAAAGATGCCCCCCCCAGGTCAGGGGTTTAATCCAGGAGAGAAAAGGAAAAAATGGAGTGGAAGGATGTACAAGGTTACTGCATAGAATCTTCTATATCAAGATTTCTCTATTTCTGTCTCTCTCTTAATTTCTATCTATGAAAAATAAGGAGTGTAGAAAATGTATAGTGTAGGAAATCTTAGAAAAGTAAGGTAGTATAGGAAAAATTTAGAAAATAAGATAGGCAACTAGACAGAGAAACTAAGTCTTTATTTTTCTAACTTTGGGGATATGAATGCAAACTGGGAAAAATCCATCCTGTTTGAGCTTAGTGGGCAGAAAAAAGCTCTTCTTTGAGCTTACCATGCAGAGAAAAGATTCCCATGGAAGCTTTTGGCCTGGGGACAGCTAAAATGCCAGGCTCAAGAAGCAGAGGAAAGAGATATCCCCTGCAGTGGGGATGGACAAAACAAAAATCGTCTGCTCCACCAGCAGTACCTGAGAGCACTTTTACAACGTCCTAGCAACAGAATTAGTTCCCTCTTGGTCATGATGCCAAAAAGTTTAGATAACAGAAATCTTGGGAAAACTTAGGAGTCTTTCTATTTCCTGGGAAAAATTTAATCTTTCTCTGTCAAAAAAAGCTTTCTTATAAAAACTTAATCTCTCTAAGAAACTAAAAAGCCTTTCAAATCTTTCTTTCTCAGTTTCTCTTTCTGTAAGGACAAAAATAAGAATCACCTGGAGATAATAGTACAGGAATTCACCTGTGGTTTGCTCTAAGAAAAAGCAGCAAACCTCTTATAACAGGGCAAATCCTTTCTCTTAAAGTTCTGTCTCTTCTAGCCGGTAAAAAGCATTCAGAAATCCTTCCATAGTTAGAACCTAACCAAAGACACTCAGGAAAATGCAGAGCAGCTTGAGGAAGCTGCTGGCATAGAGAAAGCAGTAAAGCTGAGCTGTGTCTGCAGCTGCAGAGGCAGCAGTGGCAGATACTCTGTCTGGGGGGAGGATCTGAGCCAGGATAGGATAGAGAACTATCCAGGAAAGCTTTCTTTTCTATCAGATAAAGGACCTTTCTGAGAAAAGCTTTGTTTCAAGCTCTTTCAACTTACCCCACTTACTCTCATGAGGTGAGGAAGTAAAGCCCTGAGGAGTTGTTGACTCTGGGAATAAGCTGCTGTCTGAGAGTGCAAAGACAAATGAATGCAACTTGCTGTGGAACTCGGTCAAGTGGAGGTCTTGCTTAGGGAAATACACCTGTTCTAATACAAGCTTAGGGAGAACAAAAACCTCCCTTGATAAAAAAAAGCAGAAGCTTGATTTATGAACACAAACCACATAGACCCTGAAAACAGAAATGGACAAAAGCCCTTACCTTTGGAAGCAGAGAAAGCCTACACTGTGCTGTTGGGAACTGTTTCTGGAGGAAGGGATGAGCTGGGACCAAACTGTGAGCTATCTAGGAGGTAATCTATCTGAAGGAGCTGTGGGAAAGCTCTGTTTTAAGTGCTCTTGTTTTTTTTTTTTTCACTGCCTGGGACAAATGCTAGCCCCAAGGAAATTTTGCTTCAGGCCCAGAGTGTCCTGCCTAAATATATGTGAGTAGGCAGGTACACTCAGCTCCTGGAACAGTGTCAGCAAGAGGAAACACCCTAGCAATGCCAGCTTAGGGAGAATAGAAATCCCTTAATCTCCTGTGGTGAAAAAGCAAAAAGTTTGACTCAAACCTCCTGGGACAAAAGAATGAAAATAAGCCTGGTAAAAGGGAACCAGAAGTTGACTCCCAGACCTGAAAAAAAACTATGGAAAATGGAGTCTGAAAGGTAGCTTGTAACAGTGGGTTGATATAAGAGAAATGCATTCTGGGAAAAGTAGTTTTTCTGCTAAAGATGTCTTTCCAGATGCCTGGAAGATCTGTTTTTTTTTTTCCTCCTCAAAATGATGCTCATAGTAAACTTAAAATATAGATTAAAAAAAAAACTAAGAATGAGGAAAATCATCAAAGAATTTATTGAATGTCAGCTCCAATAAAAAGCTAAAAAGAATTGGAGCTTAGAGCTGCTCTGCCTTTGACCAGTGGCAGATCTGATATACAGATTGCTTTGGGAAAATGCCTTATATTGCCTAATATCAGCATAAGAAATTTTTGCTAAGAGCTTTACAGCAGTTCCATATGGTAATTTCACACTCATCTGAAGCAAATATTTTTTTTTGTAGAGCAAGCTGAAAGTTCTGCTATAACAGAAATGTTTGTCTGAATTATGGCACAGAGAAGCTGTTATGAATTTGGGTAAAGGGACAGCTTCTAGCTAAAGAACACATCTACCACTGAATAATTCTCTGCCAGTTCTGTAATGGCTGAGAGTGCCTGGTGGGAAAAGTATCTGGGAAAAAATAACTTTACTCCAAGGATTACAGCCTTAATGAATGACACTATATTGTACAAAGAGCTAAGTCACTTAGAAATACATTATGCCCCTTAGAATGCTTTTCTTCTCATTCTGTTTTTGACTTTGAAATGAAGTCCAAAGAAAATTACTCTCTGTCTTGTTGGAAGATAATGTAAATGTTAAGAAATCTTTAGGTGTTTGCTAAGTTAGATATTTGCTAAAGGTAGCCCTATGGAGAGCTTGCTAAAAGTTCTTCCTAATGTAGGTTAGTTAAGAGTATGAAGTATCTTTGCTAAGGTAGTCCTATAGAGTTTCCTTATGAATATAAGTTTGTAAAATACATCTATAGAATTTCTTTAAGACATGTAGTATGACTATAAGAAGTATATTTGCTAAGGTAGTCCTATAGAGTTTCTTTAAGAATATAAGCTTGTAAGAAGTATAAATAAGTATATGTTGAATGTGAGTTTGTGAAAAATTGCCAATGATGAATGTGAGTCTATGCTTAATGTAACCTGGGATACAGAAAACAGTGTCCATAGCAGACTGCAACCTAACAGTCTGAACTGTTTCATAAGCTTCAGAAGCCACGAAGAATGGCAGTCTCAAAAGCCAGTACAATGTCCACAGCCAGGCATCTGCAGCTGAGACCCATTGAAGATCAACACAGTACAGAAAAACCTGAGCTAGCAGCAAAAACATTGCAGTTTCTATTTGATAGCTAAAAGAAAGTTTCTTTTAATAGGACCTAGCACCAGCCAGCTCTTATGGAACTAATAGCTTTTATCCTGAAGGAAAAACTGCCACAAAATGCTACTGTAACTAAAAATTTCTCTGGCCTGAGAATGAAAATTGCAGAGACACTTGTTTGAATTAAAATTAATTGCAAAAAGGTTTTGGTTGTAAAACGTTTCTTCATATTTGGAAGTGGAAGTCTAGTACCAGAATTCATTTGAATTTTTTGAACTTAAAAATATGAGATAGAACTACAAAAATGTTTTGGTTATGGGTTTATCCATATTTGGAAGGCTGGTACCAGAATATATTATTTGAATCTTGGGACTAAGAAATGAAATGAACAATAGTGATTTTATTGCAATGAGACAATTTTGAATTTACTTATGGTGATGACCTAGTAACAGTTTTATGTAACTGTTTATGTAAAAATGAAGCTGCTTAAAATTTAAACTGCTTAAATAGGATGTTTGGGGTTTTTTTTTCTAAAAATTTCTAAAGAAAAGGGGAATGTTAATATTCCTATTTAATTTAAAATATATTTTAGTGTTACTTGAGTGAATTAATGTTATATTTTGTATAGTTGTATTAAGAAATTGTTTTTGTAGGTTTGAAAGAATGTATTAATGGTTATATTGAGAATATTACCTTTGAACACGTTTGTAGGAATTATAATGGTGTATAGTAATGTTCTTGTTAGCATTTTTTTTTTTTTTCATTTTTCGAGACAGGGTTTCTCTGTGTAGCTTTGCGCCTTTCCTGGGACTCGCTTGGTAGCCCAGGCTGGCCTCAAACTCTCAGAGATCCACCTGGCTCTGCCTCCCGAGTGCTGGGATTAAAGGCGTGCGCCACCACCGCCCGGCCTAGCATTATTATGTTAACCTATTGATATTAACGCACCATGGTTTGGTGAAGTTAAGGAAACATTTAAGTTTGATGTGAATACATCAGAAGTTTACCCTATGTTGTCAGTGCCTTACTTATAGTGAGTAGAAATATGTTTGTGTCTCCCCAGAAAGTTACACAAGACTATTGACACCTGTATGCGTACAGATAGATCCAAAGAATGAGCTGGGGAGCAGGAGTTGCAATATCTGTCAATGAGTGATGATACATGCAACTGAGGCTAAACCCTGTCTGAGAGTAGAACATCTGCTGGGTCATTCCTTTATGGCTACCTTTCCCCATTTATGTGCCTCTTTGATACAGTGGTTTCATGCTCCTTCAGATGGGTGATGAGATATACTATCAATTGTGAGCTATCTGAGAGTGGAACACCCTTGACTGTAATTCCAGGGTGTATATCTTCTTTATCAGGCATGTCCAGTCTGAGGCCTACAGTATTCAATCATCCCAGGATAACTGGATAAAATCCAACACAAATCTGTAAACTTACACAAAGCACTGTGAGATTGTATTGTGGCTGTTTTTTTACTTAGTATTACTATTCATGCACATCTCTGTGTGTGAGAAAACATGGATATACATATCGAGGCATGAGTGAAGATGTTAGAGAAAAACTTTTAGGAGTCATTTTTTGTCTGTCTACCCTGGATTCCAGGTATCAAATTCAGGTTGTCAGGCTTGCTTAGGAAGCACTTTTATCTACTGAGTCATATTCTATCAGGCAGGTTCCTTATTTATTCATGTAACTTTTATCACACAGTTCTCAATATGTAGAATAAAATTTGTAGTTGACAATGTTGGACACATCTGCTCAAGTGGCACCCTTTCATGGTGAGTAGAATCTGAACATCTTTTCTTTTCAACTTTGCAACATTTTATTCTTTTTTAAAAATATTTTTTATTTTATAATTCAATTTAATTTTACATATCAGCCACAGATTCCATTGTCCTTCCCTCTCCCTCCATTTAATTTAATTTTACATATCAGCCACGGATTCCCTTGTCCCCCCAGCCCAGCCCCTATTCCCATCTCCTCCAGGGCAAAGACTCCCCTGGGGACTGAGTTCAACCTGGTAGATTCAGTTCAGGCAGGTCCAGTTCCCTCCTCCCAGGCTGAACCAAGTGTCCCTGCATAAGTCCCAGGTTCCAAACAGCCAGCTCATGCACTGAGGACAGGTCCTGGTCCCACTGCCTGGATGCCTCCCAAACAGTTCAAGCTAATCAACTGTCTCACTATCCAGAGGGCCTGATCCAGTTGGGGGCTCTTCAGCTATTGGTTCATAGTTCATGTGTTTCCATTCATTTGGCTATTTGTCCCCATTCTTTTTCCAATCTTGGTCTCAACAATTCTCGCTCATACAAACCTTCCTTTTTCTCACCAACTGGACTCCTGGAGCTCCACCTGGGGCCTGGCCATGGATCTCTGCCTCCGGTTCCCTCAGTCATTGGATGAGGTTTTGAAACTGAACATCTTTTCCGTGCTGGCTTTTGTAGCTCTGGAAGGTACTGTCCAGCAACTAGAGGAAAATTGTCACTGCTGTGTCCTGATCAGCAATGGACACTGTGTGTTACATTGGAAGCATTCTAGAGAGAATGTGCTCACTACTGAAATAGTGGCTGACTACTTGGGGTGCAACCAACCACTTTCCCATAATATGTGAAGCCTGCTCCATAAGGAAGAGCTCACATTTATCAATAAAGCTATGATGAAAACCTGTGGCTGGACGTGCCATAGGAATCACTGCAGAGACAACTATTGATGTATTGTTAAAGAGATGTGATATGTCATTTGAATTGCCATCTAACATTGTGCTTAACTAATAGTTTCAAGCTTAGGAGTGTGGCTCACTAAAGATCCCTTTATTCATACCTATTGATGGGCTATTTTGGTGCCAAATTAATGTAGTCATCTGAAGTTGCTATGAGTTCATGATTTCAATGGATTTGTATTGCCTGTAAGATGGCATTTTGAAGTCCTTCTTCATATCTTTGGCCCTTATACTCCATCTCCCCCTTCATGCAACAATGCCTGAGTCTTAGAGTAGATAGTATGAATGTCTTAGGAGGTATTTATCTCTTACTTCTCAGTACCTTAAATGTTTATGAGTCTTACCTTAACTACTTTTTACTGGAAAAAGAGGCTTCTCTGATTAGAAAGGTAGATAATATCAATCTATAGGTGTAATCATAAATATTAGAAGGCAGCTCAATATTGCATCAATTTTGGCAATCAATGGTATTCAGTTCACTGCTAGGACCTAGAACCCTATATACATCATAGGTTTTTGACCAGAATTACAGAAATAGCTATGGATACATCCAGTAGAGTGGACCTTAAATCCAACTGGAGAGTGGGTAGTTATTGTAAAAGTGGGCACATCTTACCTTGTAGTTTGGTTTAATAATTCATAGAGTTCAGAGTTCAGTAAGACTCTTGCTAGTTTTTCTCTCCCAGTAGCCTGAACAACACATAGGTGCCAACAAGGAGGAAGCTTCCAGGTCAGTTCCAGTCTTATTTCTATACATCATGCAACTGGCTTGTAGTGTCTTCTTCTATAAGGTTTTACTATCTAATTCTACTGGTAACTAAAGAGAAGAGCAAGAAACTAAATGTTTTGGGAGTCTCTGAGGTCTCCCTGACCAACATCTCACATATAGAAATCTCATTCCTGTTAGTGAAGATTTGTGCATAACTCATGTCTTTTAGGAGCAGACTTTTCTATCCTTGTGTTATATTTTTCTTCAAGCTCTTTTGCCAAATTTGACAGGGAAATTCCTTCCTGAGGAAAAACAAAGGGTTATCACTGATATACCATGTGCTCTGTTCCCATTGTCTGACTTATGTCTTAGAAGGTGGAACAGTTCTGACCATTATACAGATGGAGAAATGAGGCTTATAAGATGCTCTGGCAAGGTCCATGGAGGTTGTTGGGAGCAACATGTGATACATGGCATGATGTGAAATCCTGTTTTTGGTTTATTCTCTTGAGCATCCTTTATTATAGACACATAGCAGGTTCTTTAGAGGAAGTAGCTAAACACTTAAATGTACAGATTTAACACTTGTTTCTATAGGACACTGAAGGTATAGAATACAGATGCACACTAATTATGTTTCTCAAATATGGTGACATTTATAAAAAAATTTAAATTTTAATTAATATTATTTTTAGTAACAAATTATAGTTGTACATACTTATCGGTTCAATGTGATATCTTGATGTATATGTAAAGTGTAGAATTATTGTTACAAGATAATTAGCATACCTTTTACTTCTCAGCATTTTCTGTGGTGGGATTTGGAAATTCACAGTTGCTTTGAAACAGCTATTGTTAAAATTAGAGTTGCTCTGGTGTATAGTAGAAACAAATTCTCACCCTCTTTTCTTTGCACCCCCCCCATTAGGGCACTTTGATTTCCACTTTTCTTTCCACACCAGACTCTCACAATCATCATTGTACTCTACCTTGATGGATTTTAATATTTAGGTTCTACATACAAGTGGATAAATGTAATGAGTATAAGTACATATTTACAAATATAAATAATATCAGCTAAGAATGAGTACTTGTCCTGTGTCTGACTTATTTTGCTAAGCACATTGCTCCTTTTCACTTGTGTGGCTGCAAATTACAGACTTTCATTCTTTTATAAGGTTAAATAATATTCCAGTATGCATGATGTATGTTTTATTTTGTTTGCAAATTTTGTTTACACATTCATCTCTTGATACACACCTAGGTTGATTCCTTATTTTTGGTTATTGTGAACACTGATGCAATAAACATAGTTGTGCAGATATCTCTTTAATATACTGAATATAACTAATTTGAATATAGTTAGGCACGATCATACAAAAATTTTATTTTTAATACACCACATGCTTCTGCAAAACAAAGAAATCCTTCATAGAGAAGGAGACATATAGTATGAGTAAATATTTTATAACTATGCTTTTGGAAAAGGGTTAACATCCAAAGTATGTGAGGAACTTGGCAATAAAACAAATAGTTCAATTTCTGAAAGCATAAAAGAAGAGTTTTCTCAACAGGCAAGAGAAAAATGGTCAAAAGGTTTATGAAAAAAGACTAAGCCTTGCTAATCATTAGGGAAATGCAAATTAAATCCATAATGAGCTATCCTCTTTTGCCTGTTAGAATGGCTATTATAAAAAAGACTGAAAAGGACAGATGATAAATGTTGTTTGGGAGGTGAAGAAAATTTTGGCCCTGTTGATGTTTGGAATACAAATTAGTACAGCCATTTTGGAAAATATCACAAAAGTTTCTGGAACCTGTAAGCAATCCAAAATAAATCTACTACTTAAAACAACAACAACAAAAAACTAAAATCTATCATATTCCAAGAAAACATTAAAATAAAATTTGCATATATTGGCTTATCTTTCACATATTATCATACAGAAAACCAATTCCAACAATTTTGGTGAAATTACTGAATGGCAGATTCTTTTTCATAATTTTTAATATCCACATTATAAATTATATGTTTATAAATGAGTTTATAGGTACTTCTATTCTATCTATCTATCTATCTATCTATCTATCAATGTCTATGTAATTTATTTGTCTTGCTGTCTATATCTTCTTAACTCTCTGTGTATTGATTTCAACTGCATAGTCAACTTATTTATTAAAGAGTTTTAAAAATTCTTATTGCTAAAGCTGGGTGTGGTTGTCACACCTGTAACCCCAGCATTTGGAGGCTGCCAAGGTCTAGGCCAGGTAGGGCTACACAGTGTTACTGGAAATTTTAGTGAATCTCTTCATGGTCAGCATACGATAGAAGGGAAGTCAAGGTCTCCTCTCCTCTTGGGCTTCTTAGTCTAATTAATAAAATATTTTCAGAAGAGATTCAAATAAAAGCCTGACACAACTTTGCTAGAGTTTAAAAGAAAAAACTCAGGTCAGTCTAGCAAGAAATCTTGGCAGCTGTTTGGAGAATGAAGCTAGAGAAGAAACAGAGAAAAAGACATGAGTTAAGCCAATATGGAAATCAGTCACATGACAGACAAGTAGACACAAGATGGGGAGAGAAGTTTTTGAGAAGGACTGAAGACCAAAGTGTTAGGAAAACCATACTTAGAAGAGATGGGTTGAAGAAAGGAAAATTTAAGCATTTCTGAGTAATTCAGAAATATAAGCAGGATTTGAAAGATTCACTAATGAAACTCTGCAAGGTACTGTGCTAAGGGGACAAGCATTCAGGGAAGAAAATGCACATTATCTCATTAAAGAGCGAATTATTCCTCTCATCTCTTCAGCAAGGTTTAAGGTGAACTCACCTTTCTGAATGGGTGGTACTTTTGGTCTCCAATAGATGAACTCTTAGGAGGAAACTGCTGGGGATGTCTTTCTGTATGCTGTGAATGTGTTGCTCTGATTGATTGATAAAATAAAACACTGATTGGCCAGTAGCCAGGCAGGAAGTATAGTATAGACAGGATAAGCAGAGAGGAGAATTCTGGGAAGTGGAAGGCTGAGTCAGGAGATGCTGTCAGTCGCCACCACCACAAGAAGTAAGATGTAAAGATACTGATAAGCCACAAGCCATGTGGTAAGGTATAGATTTATAGAAATGGGTTAATTTAAGATATAAGAACAAGATAGCAAGAAGCCTGCCATGGCCATACAGTTTATAAGTAATATAAGTCTATGTGTATTTACTTGGGTCTGAGCAGCTGCTGGATCGAAGTGGACACAAAAAAAACTCCAGCAAGAGGAAACAAATGACATCCACATGTGTTCACCCAGAGGTAGATTCCATTTTTTTTTTTTTTGGCTAGGAGGGGACACCTTTCACTTAATGGGCCTTCAATGCTATTGTGTTAATAGCATGCCCCTGACTCTACATGAGTGAATAAATGAGTAGTATTATTGTATAGAGCCAGCTTTAGGAAGTCCGATTTAATTTTAGAGATGAGAGCAGATGTCCTTGTTTGAGGCCCTCAAGATAATAACCTGAGAAAGAGAAGGACGTGAAGAACCTTGAAGTTGCCAGCTTCATTCCAAGTGCATTTCAGATTCCTCCTGGCACTAAGGTTAGCACTCTGCCCTTGTTTTCTACTCACATCCTCTTCTAGGTCACACTAAGCCCTGTGGTCTCTTTAATTTACGTCCTTTCCCCTCCTTTTTTAGTTTCTGTCAGTTCAATTCCTCTCCCCACCATAACGAGGAGGAAGTCTTACTGTCTCCCAGCGTGGTTACTCACTTAGGCCATGCATGTGGGAATGCAAAGGGACATTTTCCCCTCCAATGCATGACAGCTGCATTGTTTCTTGTTTAAGGAAAAGGAACTCTGCTTCTGACAGGTCAGATCTCCTTCTCCTTGTGTCTCTTTCCCTCCCATGGTCAAGCACATGCTTTCTCCTTATTCTTGGTGCTTCCTCTGCAGTATACCTGTCTCCTTGCATATAGATCTACAGTCATTATGTTGCAAACATAAACCCTGCTTTCAAAGGGTCTGATCTTTTCTTAGAGTCAAATTAGACAAGGTGAATTTAAGGGAATTCTAGATGTTATAAGCATTTCTTGGAATATTGCCTTCAAAAGATCAGTCACAGCTGTTGCAACATTTCCCAGAATTCTCTGCCATTCCCCCTCAATTATTTTACCCTGAGCAGTTGCTTTAAAGTTCTCTTTTGAAAAACTGAAAATGATCTTCCTGAATCATCTTTTTTTTTCCTTATGGACCCAGCACTGCCTCCAGCAAGCAGGGTCTCTAGGGGTTTCTGGCCCTACCTCCTGCTCTATGTGGAAGTTGGTATTACTACACTCAGTGGGACTCTGCCTCTTTAAATTGGGGGCAGAAGGCATGAGGAGACTCTGAGGCTTTCTTTTTTTGACTGATTTCCATGAGTCTCATATAGAATGAACATTTGAAGAATTAAATTTTCTTCCTAACTCCTTTCATGAGAAGCATCTGCTGTGGAACTTTCTACATGCATGTATTGCACAAATGCCTTTGCTTTCTCTTTAGTGATCGGTCCCCATCTTGTGTTGCTGTGACCCTGTCCAGCAAACAATGTGTATTCCACAGCCACTGCCTCCTCAGCTCACTGACCATCCACCATAATCCTTGGCTTCATTGAAGTATTTGTGTCCAATCCCTTATGGCTTCTGTGAAATATGCCTTGCCCTCTTGCCTCATGGGGCACTAATCTTTTTCTTTCTCTGCATCTTTGATATGCAATTTTTTGTCTCTTTCTGGATCTCTTCTTCCTTGTGATTTTTAAGTATAAATTCTTGGGGTTAGTGAAAGCATGGACCTTAGAAAAAGTCTATGACTGCCATGTTGCTAGATAAGTATAATTCTGTACTAATTCCTAGGTCTTATTCTTTTATTCACAGAGACGTATAGCTATGACCACTCATCAAACAAGCCTCTCTTTATAGCAAATGGAGACCATGACAGAAAACCACAGCTGGACACAATACAGAGATTAATGAGTTGTGAGGATCCCAGTCCTGAAAGATACATCTACATCATAGCTCCTGCATCTGTGGCTCGGGGATCATCTTCAAAGAAGGGCAGAAAGATTTTAAGAGCTTACATATTAGGAAATCTGTGTGATATAGTCTTTCCTAGAGATAGCTACATAAACAAGACTAGATTCACAGACATATTAACATGGTAGGGGGTTTCACAGGGTCCCACCACTAGACAAAGAATTACAGACAATTAATTCTCTTTTACCTTCCTAAGGATGAGTCCTCTTATTGACTTTCTAATGCAGAGTGGTCTGCCTTGAAGCCATGCATACACTAACATCAAAAATAGACTCAACAGGTTGCATATATCTATACATATACTTGCATATACAAACATATATACTCAAGTATTTATTATATAATAATCAATGAAATAGAGGCTATTAACTTGAGTGTGGGGGTACAGGAAGAGTTTGAAGGAAGATAGTTAGGAAAGGTTATAGGGTAGAAAGAGCTGGGGAAAAGTGATGCAATTCTGTTTCAATTAAAACATATTTTAAGAACAAATTATTAAAAACAATAATCTTTAGGAACTGCTCTTTTTTTCCACAGGATATTCATAAGCAGATTTCCCTTTGGGGAATAACCTAGATGTTGTTTCCACCTTATTCCTGTTTCCACATCTCAGCCTTGGGACTCTGCTGATACATGCCTGCCAGTCCTCACTGAGTACTCTGCACCTCAACCTGCTGAAAGGTGAGCTTGTCATCTCCATGCCCTGTCCTTTCCTCTCTGTGCCCATCTTCTCCATATAGTAGTATCATTTCCATCTTCCAAGTTCTTTCTGATTTCTTCCTCGATTTTCCAACCACATGTGTGTTTAAAAGCCACAGTGATTGGTGAGTCAGTGTTGTCATCATTCTGATGTTGACTCAGTCTTTGCCTATCACCCATGCATGTATTCTCATTATGTAATGATGGATTCATAAAATCTTAAAAACTCCTCCACATGTAGACTCCCATTCTCCTGTTACTTTTCACACTTTAACACTTCTTTGTAACTATTGTGGTTGTGTTTATCCTTCACTGAATACGTATAGCTGGCTGGGCATGATGAGAAGGTGTATTTAGTTAACAGGGAACTTAAGGAGCTACTGTTGTTAGTAGTTAATTGTAGTTTGTCACTTATAGGCAAAAAGGGTCAAGGAAGATACAAGGAAGACATGATGCAACATAGACCCTGGCTCAAAGCTTGTCTTTAAAAGCTACCTTCTTCTGGGTGGAGATGTATACATTCTTCAAATGTTCATTTGTTGACTACTTTTTCCCCAGTTCAGAAAAGGTCCTTTGATTATGTTAGTAAGGGTGAGGTTGCTCTCAGAATGGACTGAGGTATCATGTTCTTGAAATTCCAGAGGTGTGAACTAAACAGACTTACTCTCTTTCCAGCTGTGTTTTGTTATAACAGCAGACATCAAGACCATAGTGAGTCTGTGATGAGGGTCTAGAGACTTCCTCTAGCCCTGACAATCATCACTGCAGCCAGTGTCTGAAGCTCTGCACATGGCCTACCTAGTGTCTTCTTCAATGATGAGTCTGAGCAGCTTACCCCAGTGAACTGCAGAGTCTATACTGGAGTCCTATGTGGCCTATGAACTAATATTGGATATCTTTAATTCAGCGTTCATGAGCACATGGGCCTGGTGCAAATCCCCTTACTGTGTCACTTTTCTAAGTCTTTATAGTGAAAGCCTTGGCTGTCATCATGTTGAGTTATTCAGTGTTCCCTCTACATGACACATACTTTTTCATCTCTGTTATTTGCTCATGATTGCCTATTTTGCTAAAACTCCCTATTCAATCACTCCTGTTTCTCAAAACACACCCAGATTTTCAAAGTGCAGTTCATATGACACTGTGTACACAATCCTTCCTGGTAGTCCATGCTTGAAATAGCATTTCCTTAATTTGTTCTCCAGATAAACTTCTACTTTGATGAAATGATAACAGCATGACTTCCTTTTCTTGTCACCATTATTCCTTTTTGCCATTATTATCTGTTCATTTACATTATTTCCACTCACCACATCACGTTAAGTAATGTTCAGACTTTGTCTTCCTCTCTGTTTTAGTTACTTGCTTTTGTCAGAGCTGTGACAAACGCCTGACAAAGCAACACAGGAAAAGTTGGATTTCGTTTAGCTCATAGCCCATTAAGCTCTGATTACAGCATTTTAGGACCTCCCTAGTCTAAAGGTCCAAATTTTAGCTCCTCCTACAAACCATTCTCAAAGGCCCAAGAATGTCACACAAGTTTATCACAACCATACCTGCTGTGGGATGGTCTGTATGTCAAGTGTGTTGCTGATTGGTCAATAAATAAATCACTGATTGGCCAGTGGCCAGGCAGAAAGTATAGGCGGGACAAGGAGGAGAATAAAGCTGGGAAGTGGAAGGCTGAGTGAGAGAGACACTGCCAGACCCCACGATGAGAAACAACACGTGAAGATGCCGGTAAGCCACGAGCCATGTGGCAAGATATAGATTATAGAAATGGATTAATTTAAGCTGTAAGAACAGTTAGCAAGAAGCCTGCCACGGCCATACAGTTTGTAAGCAATATAAGTCCCTGTGTTTACTTGGTCGAGTCTGAGCGGCTGTGGGACTGGCGGGTGACAAAGATTTGTCCTGACTGTGGGCCAGGCAGGAAAACTCTAGCTACACATACCCTCACTGTTTAGTAATTTTCCATATTCGTGACTTTTCTTATTTCTGTGACCAAAAAAACCTACCAAAACAACCTAAGAAGGCAGAGTTGATTTTGGAACACATTTAAGGGTACAGTGTACTATGACAGGAACAGCATGGTGGCAGGAATTGGAATAACTGGTCACATTACAGAGTAAAGCAGAGATGGATCAATGCTCATGCTTTGCTTGCCTTCTCCCTTTTCTGTCTGAAAACACAGCCTAGGGAGCACCCTCTATACATTTCAAGGGAGTCTTTAAACCTTAGTCAAACCTCCCAGGAAATGCTTATATAGACAGGCCCAGAAGTCTGTTTCTTAGGTAATTCTAATTCTGTCATGTTGAAAATAAAGATTAATCTTTCCACTGATCTATTTATCATGAGATCCTTGACTATGGCCTGACATAAATTTGGAATTCTCAGAGAGATCCAGCCATTTCTTTGTGTACAGGTGCCAATGAATAGTACTTTTCTGAATGGTCAAATAGATGCATAGTATCAGGAAATGTGTCACAAAGCAGACTTCTGTTCTGCTACTGGCCTGGCATAAAAAAAAAAAAATCATTGACAGTCTACTGAGAAATTCTATGACACGAGTGAACGTCATACCTTAAGTCTTCAACTTCCCAAAACATTGTAAACATTCTTCAGTCTTCATACAAACAACCAGCATTCTTTTAGTGATAAAATTAGAACAAGTCCAGATGAGCCCTGCCTTTTTCAAAAGGAAAGAAATGTATTCCACTACTAATGTTAAATTTTCATACTCATATCCCATGGTCCCTTAATCAATGAGAATAGAAAATTTTGAAAAACCATACATTTAAAAACAGGCATGTAGAATATCAGAGTGCAGAATATTTCTAGTTCAGTGAATTAAAATATCTTTTCAATTTGTAACTTTAAGATTTGAATGATCTTGATTAGAGGATCCTTGGAGTCTTCTTCAAAGGATAAATACCAACTCAGTCTCCTGGTCACAATGAACAAATTTAATTTGAGAAAATCTGTTGTACTTGCCTTTGTTTTTAAGCTCACAAGCTCCTCTGAGAATGAAAGCTTAGAATATGCTACATAAGATGTTAAAATTATTAAGAAGCAACGGTTCATGTGGAATAGAATATGTAGGGGAAAATGAGCTTGAAAGAGGATAGATCCAAGTTAAGCATTAGTAAGTGTGCTTTCTACTGGGAAGTGGGAAAGAGTATGTGTCAATTATGCATTGCTAACATCATTACAGCTATAAGCTTATTCAGGTTTATACTATTGTAAAATTCAACAAATAGGTTATTTTTATGTGTAGGGAATTACAGCATTTCACAAGGTTCCTCCGTACAAATTTATCTTTAAAATTGGTTTTGACCTTTTGGAATTTTTTTCTGTCTCCTCAAGAAACAGAGTGTTTTTCCCCAAATGGACTTTGATTTTTAGCTCTTCCTTCAAAGCACAAATAGATTACTTTAAATTGGCCAAATGCTAAAAATTTTCTCAAATTGTCTTAAAATGGGAGTAAGGCTTCTATTTCTGATGAGGAATAATGGGTATATGCTACCATACTTGGCTGTGCCTTGCTGCCCAATAATTTTTCTACTGTCAAATTAGGTGTCATTAGGTGATATTGAGGTGTGGGGAGCTTTAAGAGGTATGGCTGAGTAGGGTATTCTACAGTCATGAGTTTCCAGCCTCATGCATGGATTAATGTTGGTCTTGGAGACTGAATTAGTTCTCTCAGGAGCAGTTGCTATAAAACAATGTTAGTCCATGTGGTTTGTATCTCCTGAATTCATCTGAGTCCCTTTTCAGCTCCTCCTTGTGGATCGTTCTAGGAGAAACCTTTTGCTCGAACAATGGTTGCATGCTGTTTGGAATTATTATTTGTCTTAATCAAAAACCAAACTAATATGTTTACTTATAAATACCTCAGTATCAGGAATTTTGTCAACAACACAAAGCAGATTGTGAAAACACACACAAACACACACACACACACACACACACACACACACACACACACACACAGACATATATATGTTATAGCTTTAAAAATATAATGTAGAATTTTGCTTTGCTCTAACCTTGTCCTTCTGGCTTTGAAGGACATAATCTTGTCTTAGTCTTATCAGCCCAAGAACACATCTTGTCTTCTCTTTTGTCTCTTTTTTACGGTCCATCTTCTATAAGGTAAACATGTATTTTTGCTTTGCCCTTTGGTGTTATTTTTGTTTTCTATGTTTTCCTTACAAGTTGGTTGTCAATATGTAGACGAGTTTTAGTTTCTCCTTAATTTTTTCTGCAGTTGATGAAATGAAAGATAAGCTACTCATGATCCAAAATAGAAGAAGCATATAGAAAACATTGCTTGTTGTGAGTGAAGAGCACAGTCTTCCAAGTCAGCCAAGTGTAACTAATAATATTCTATGACATGGGCTGTCATGGCCTTCCTGGCCTGGAAAATGACCTGGGGCAATGGGAATGAAGAAATAGTAGACATATGTACAGAAAAGCCAGGATTCGGTGGGCCATGTGCTCTGATAGAGATGTCTGGAAAAAGCTCATTCATGACAGCTGAATGGGGGGTGGGTTATACAGTTAAATGAGGATGAGGCTTATTACATACAGCTTAATAAGGAGATGGACTTATTACATAAAGCTGAATGAATAGGGGGTTTATTCTATATAGATGAATGAGGAGGTAGATTTATTATATACAATTGAATGAGGTGGGTTTATTATATATAGCTGAATGGGGAGGTGGGTTTATAAAATACAGCTTAATGAGGATGTAGGTTTATTATATTCAGCTGAATGAGGTGACAGGTTAACTTGTCTCAGTAGGGGGATCTCTTTAGGGGAACTGTCTCAGGCTGTAGTCATCTTGGAGGAGGAAACTGTGATTGATATGTCTTGTATACAGTGTCATACATGGGAAAACCTTGCCATTTCCATGTGTTTAAGGTCTTGGAATCCTTGACATTGCCATGCTCTGTTAACTGCTCCCATAATGAACAAACAAGATGTGACATCAGACACAAAAATGTCTGACTGGGTTTGGTAACTATTTCCAGTACCTGGGAAGTAGGATTGGGAGGGGGGAAAGCTCAGGTGTCTGGTGCTTTTCTTCATAAACCCTTTAATATGATTTTGATCATATAAGCAGTAAGGTATTTGCATTTAGTCAAGGGTAGGGCACATGAGGACATGGAAAGGAAACTTTATTGAGGCTTACTTTGTGTCTTTGGCATTTCAAGCCACCATCATTCTGCCTGGGTACCCATGAACTTCTGGTGGGTGCTGGCCATGAATTTGAATACACATCTCTGAAAAGAGTGAAGGTGACAGACACACCTACTGCTTGAGCCATTGCAACATTGGAGAGCTAGTAGCAGCTCAAAAAATACGGAAACAGCTGAACAACACATTGACCAACTATGTTAAAGCCTAGTTCTAGTCTCCCTGATTCCCTACTGTTTACAACTCTGAAAATGCCCACATTTTATCCAGGGTCATGCAATATGGGAAGCTTTCAGGAACATCAGCATGGAAGAAGGTAGACTCTCACCATAGCACAGCGTGTACAAATTCTGTGGGAACAGACATATGAATGAGTCACTAGGGTCTACCTCATAGTGCCTCAGAAGGAGCGGTGAGATGAGAGCTCCTGAAGTCAGGCTCCTCTGCTTCAGAGTGCTCTGCTTACAGAGACCATGGGCAAGAATTTGTGCTCTAAGTAGGAAAAAAAAAACATGCAGAGAACACCAAGAGTCAGGCAATGACTTACATCTAAGGAAAGTGAAAGTTAACCTTTTGAAGGTTATGCCTGGTCTTGCCCAATGAGTAGTTACAAAAGATTCTAGAACCTTTGGTTACAAGTCCAGTGAAATAACTCTGTATCATTTTGTTTACTGGTTCTAGCCTTTATCTGTAAATTATAATTGCTTCCAACATTATTGTATCAATGTCTTTTTTTTTTAGTTTATGACTGTCTTTTATGATACTGTAAAAGAATATCTAGGATTATGTAATTTATAAAGAAAGACATGTTCTAGATAATAATTCTGGAGGCTAGCAAGTCCAAGACTAAGACACCACCAGATTTGTTGGAGAAACCCAAGCTATCCTTCCAAGAGAACACCATGAACATTGCATTCTTCAGAAGAAAGGAATGTTACTCCTGGCAGAAGAGTGAAAGAATGAAGAGAAGCAAGAATGGAACAAATCCCTTTATAACAGAACCAGTCTACCCCATGGAGCTGTGAAGTCCTCATAACTTTAGCATGTTCTGAAGGTTCTCAAAAGTCCCACCATTTTAACAAGGCTACCATGACAGTCAAATTTCTAAGTGGATTTTTGAAGAAGAAAATATTCAAATCATAACAATACTTCCCTAATACCAGAATTAAATTAGCTAAACTTAGATTTTTATGCACTGAACACAGGGCTGTTTTAACTCCTAGGACTTTGTCACTTAGTGTTTTAGCTTAAGTGGAGATATTCCAGTGTTTGCAAAGAAAAGGGTGTGATTGCATGAATCTTTTCTGTAGTGGACTTTCACCTGTGCTGCAAGAAAGGGAAGATATGCGTCATGGACATCACCCAGTGGCAAGGACTGATACCTGATTTGAGCTGGTAGAGATATAATTAACTGCCACCAGAAATGTTCAATTAGCATGTGTTCTTTGGACTGGAGTTCCAGTCACAACATTTATAAAAGAGATTCAGTTTTCTATCTCCTGATATTGTTTATTTGCATTATCACCTGTTAGGTTTTACTTTGTAAAATTTTTTCAAATATGAAAATTGAGAATTTTTAAAAAAACATTCTTAAAGGTAGCATCATTGCAAATTAGATCATTATCATCTATGACATCTAGGTTGATGAAACCTAAGTTTGGATACATCCTTTATATGTCTCTGTGACCCCGAGGGATTCACTTCACCTTTCATGCCCTTAAATTCCTGAACATTAAGGTATAAGACAATGAATTGAGTAAATGACTTTAAGAATTCATGTCCAACTGTGATATTCTAGTTTTGCCCTTTGGCTCCTCTCTTATGCTAGAATAATGTTATCTAACATAACTAAAGTACTTTCCTTGTACCAAGAGGCAGAGAATAAAGGGAGGAGGATAATGATTTGTTTATTTTTTTTTCATGTCCAGAGTGATTGCTCCATTGAGATTATTTCCTCTTTTGTGGGAGGCTGTTAATGCTATATAATCTGTATGTACACAGGCTTGCTGAACAAAATCTTGGTATGATGCGCCTCACACAACATCTTGTACCATTGTGTAATTATTAGCTAGCATCATCATCATTACCAAAATTATCACCACTAAATCAATGCAAAAATCACATTTCTTTGTTCTCTGGTGCAAGACAGCTGAGCAGAACAGACATCCTAAGAACATCAGCCTCAGAAGACAAAGGGTTGCCTGTGCAGCTGGGCAGCCGGAAGTGCAGACGTCCTCAAGTATCTCTAGTCACCCCCAGGAATGCAAATCAAGATTGAAGAAGGAGTCTTCCTTTCCAGGCCTGAGGAGCCATCTCATCTGTGGAAATGAAGTTCCATTCTCTCTGGCAATTAGTTTCACTCTGAAGTATGATGATTCTTTGAAGCCTCACCAGGAGAGGAAATACTGCATTCCACATTAAGCAAAAGAAATATATGGCACTGGCTGAGACATTAATCTCCTTTGCTCTGCACCTGATTTTTCACCGTTAGGATATTGCAGCAAAGCTCTATGCTAAATCTCCAGCAATTTAGCTCAGCAAAGTAGATTAGTTAGAGCTGATGCAGAGCGCTACCTTATAAGTTTCTTTCAGTGAAAGTGATATTTAGATATGTAGGCTAGGCTAGAACTGGAAGCTCTGATGTTCCACTTCTAACAATATTATATGTGAATAAAGGTCATCCAAACACACTTGTAGCCTGGGCTCTTATCTCTGAAAACATTTAGATAAGTAAATAACTTTTATACAGCCAGTGCCTTTTACCCAAAGGGAAGACTACTAGGGAAAGGACCCATGAAATTAGGGTAGAAGAAAGACAAGAAGGTTGTTAGTCATACCAATTTAGATAAAAAAAAATCATCTTTTGCCCTTTTCCAAGAACACAGACTGCCTTAAACTATTGTTTATTAAACAGCATCAAAGAGACCCATTTACAATGTTGGGAAGTCTTATTAGTGTTTTGTTTTGTTTTAGTTTGTTCATTTTATTTTTCAAGACAGGGTTCTGGCTGTCCTGGAATTCATTCTGTAGACCAGAGTTCTAGCCTTGAACTCCTACAGAAATGCCTGCCTCTGCCTCCCAAGTTCTGGGATTGAAGGTGTGTACCACCACTGCCCAGCTATTGACTATAATCTTGGCATGTCTCCCTTCCCATTTTTCCTCTGTTTTCTAAAGTATTCCTCACTAAATGGCTCCAGAAAAGAAATGATCTCAGATTCTCTTATTCAGAAAATCCATGGTAACAAGTGGGTAACACCAGAACTTACTTTGTCAGGGCTTTTATGGGTCATAATGATAAAAGGTAGGGGGGGGGGCTGTCATCAAAGTGACAGTCAGGAATGGAGCAAGTGACACAAAAGAGCCCACGACAGGCTGTATTTGACAGCATGCAATGACTGTAGATGATCCATGGACTGCAGTGGTGGTTTTCTATTGGACCTGGGTGTGACATTCCTGAGAAGATGCAGGAAAAGAGCATTCCCAAGTGAAAGTGTGATTAATATGTCTCCTCAGCCATAAGAAAAAAAAATTTTTTTGGTTTTTTGAGACAGGGTTTCTCCATGTAGCTTTGGTGCCTGTCCTGGATCTTGCTCTGTAGACCAGGCTAGCCTCAAACTCACAGAGATCTGCCTGGCTCTGCATCCCCAGTGCTGGGATTAAAGGGGTGTGCCACCGCCGCCCGGTGGGGAAATTGTTTTAAACTCAGAGGCACAAACTGTCTTTTGGCACACTTTTATCACATGTCAGCAAACTCTTGGTTATCATTCTGTACTCCCACAAGTTCACATCCCTCACTGTCCAATTCAAGTTGCATACCCATACAGTGACCTACTTTTCTATTTAGTTGGCAATCTCGAGATAAAAAGATTTCCTGCTTTCTTTACCCCTTGCTGTTTATTCACTAAATTCTTGGAGTGTTGGAAGGCAAGAACTCAGTTAGAGACAGGAGAATCCACTGTGTCAATAAGTGAGTTTATGGCTATATCATAGTTCATCTGATGGTGGAAGTCCCCTATCACCTGAGACAAGTGGAGTGTATGATGGTCTCTAGCCTCGAGAAGTCTCCAGGCTGCCAGGTCTTTCTTTCATTGAGGGGGTTGAGTAATAATGAAATACAGGTGAAGGGTTTGATTCTGAATGAGCTGGAGCATGTGTGTGTGTGGACAGTGGTACAAGAAGCAAAGGCTCATTTCAAGTCTTCTGTCAACTGTGTTGGATGGAATCATGCCTCAGCTCAGCTAAAAACAATCCAAGTGTGCTTGGAAAGCCAGCAGTTCTCTGTGTTCACGTGGAAGGAGAGCCTTTTCCTCTGCAGCATCAGAGACAACCTGACTAAACACCCGTCTCAGAACTGAATCGAAAAGATGAGAATGTTTCAAAAGAGGACTTCTCAGACTCAGAACAAATCCTACACAAAAGAAAGGCCTTGGTTATACAAGACTGCAACTCCAGGAGGTGGAAAGAAGATGTGTGGGGAAGGCATGAAGTAGAGGCAGTCACTGTGAGAGGGTAGAGGCCTCCTCTTATTTGGAGACCCTGCAGAGATACAGCAAGGAAAAGACCTCTAAGCTGAAATTGTCCCATTTATGGTCTACCCTATGACACTCAGTTGTCTACAGACCTAACACTAAGGTTAAGTTTCTTGATTGTGGAAGGAAAATTCACTCCTGGGACTGGGAAAGAAGAGCTTGTGTCAGAAGTCCACTGTTGTTACCTGTGAGCATATATCATCAGGAACTGGTAGGACAGAAGTGGGTTGGGACAACTAGATGTCAGGACTGAATACTAGCAACACTCATCCATCACTTAGAAGTAAATATATTGGCTGAGTCCTCTGGAGATGATTCAGAAATGCTAATGGAATGGAAAAGACCTACAGAAAATAAGGTATTTTTAAGCGTCCTTGCATAATTTTCAAGAAAGAGTCAGAGAGCTAAAAGCAACGCTAGAATTGTTATGTGGACCAGATGTGTCGCTGGGATGGATCTTTCACTAAAGTCATGCATTTGTTCAAGCTACCCAGGGCCTCGATGACAGTAACCTTGAGGCACAGACTTGCAGTAGAATGTTATATCATGGGGTTCCAGAATGAATGACTGAAGTCAAGTAGTTGATTTTAATTATCAGAGGCAAAGTGGAAATAAGAGAGAATAGCAATAACAAGAGATGTGGCAAAGGTTAATAGATAATAAATGTGTAGGAAGAATTGGCTTTACTTTTGCCAGCCAAAACCAAAATGGAACATCATGAAGAGAGAAGGATGGCTGTGGGCATTAGAAGGAGAGGAGAGAGAGAGAATGCTCACTCCAATTTTGAATTCACATGTACAAAGTCCATTGATTAAAGGATGGGTGAGGATCTTTTAACACCTATGTAAAGGATATAAAAACCACAGCCTCATGCCCACAGGGACTTGCATCCATTTACCAGGGTACTTGCACTAGCACACACGATGCTGAGGTAGCATATGGAACTAACACTGATGCCAGCCTCCTACAATAGGTTGCGTTCCAAAAGAGATGAGATCTTACATTTGCCTCAGGCTCAGATCTATGACATAGTGATTCAAAGTGCCCAGAGAGCTGGTTTTATCTCCACACATTCTTCCAGAATATAATTGGGATAGCTTTCCTTAAGAGTTGGCATAATTCTCACTTTATTCATTGACCTGAAGAATAAAAGTCATTAGGATAGAAAGGGTTAAGGAGAACCTGCTGAAATTTCCTGACCTCCCTAAGCCAAAATAGCAAATCAGAATAAATAGCTTATGCAGGGGTAATTGTAAGAAACCAGAATATGGACTAGCCTTTAAAGCAGGGGTTTTCGACCTATGGGTGGTGATCCTTTGTGTGTGTGGGTTGTTGAATGACCCTTTCATGGGGGTTATATACCAGATATTTACATTACTATTCATAACAGTAGCGAAATTATAGTTATGAAGTAGCAATGAAAAATTTATGGTTGGGGTCACGTCACCACAGCATGAGGAACTGTGTTAAATAGCCACAACATTAGGAAGATTGAGAAACACTGGTCTAAAGTTTGGTACAAAATTGAAGATCATAAATAATTCACCATGATGTGACATCCAGCACTTAATTGGACAGGAATGCCCCTTTCATGGGTCCAAGATTGAACTTTTGACTTGATGTGATCCTTTGTGAAGTCTAGCTCCAGAGATTAGTTACACTAAATCCTTCACACTGTAGAATCTAGTGCTATTTCTCCAAACTATAATTGATATCTACTCTATACATGAGTTTTTATCCTATATTAGTTTTGTTCCAATTGCTGTGATAAAATATTCTGACCAAAGCAACTAGAAGGGAAAAAAAGGTTAATTTGAGCTTAGAGTTCCAGAAAGGATGTAGTCTATAATGGCAGGGAAAGTAAAGAGGAAGGAGAAAGAAGATAGCTTGCCACATTGCACTGACAATCTGGAAGCAGAGAAGAATGAGTTAATACATGTGTAACCAGTTCTACTTATTCTTGTTTTCTCCACTCTTACCTTTTCTGAGGGAATGGTGTCACGAACAGTGTGTGGGTCATCTCATTTCAATCAACACAGTCCCAACAATCCCCACAGACAAACCTGATCTAAACAACCATTCATTGAGTCTCTCTTACATGGTGACACTAGATTGTGTCAAACTGACAAAACTAACCAAGCATGCTCCATGCTCAGAGGGTAACAATTCCCTGCAGCATAATGTATAATGTTGACTTCACAGACACGTGTGTTCTGCTTCCCTTGCATCATGTGGCCTACTTAAAAGACATTTAACCATGTGATCCACATATTGTATCCTATATGTCAAAGGCTACCAGCCAAAGAAAATGATATACTTGCTTTGAAAACAAGCCATTGGTTGGTAGGGACACTGCCCTCCAAATCATGATGCTCCTATTAAACCATTGACTATTAGGACATGTGGCTGTATGGCATAAGGACATATGTTTTTGTGTAGTCAAGGGAACACATATTTGCGAATAATGGCATGAATTCAGCTTTGATTTTTCTCCATAAGATACCCAGAACTATAAATTTTAAACTATATTCTAAATATTGACCCTTATATCACAGGTAATTGTAGCTCTCACCTCTTATCAGAAAAGTTTCTTTTTACAACAGATAGAGATGATTACAGAGACCCATAACTGGTCAAAATTCAGATAAAAAGTGACTCTGATGTGACTAATCATAACTGATACATCTGAAATGCAACTCCTATACCAAAGGCTCAAGAAAAAATCACAGAAGAGTGCTAACATTGTAAGAGCCATAGGTCGGGGACACTGGCTGCTAGATAGTGACCACCAGATGCAAAAAGAAAACTATACCCATTAAATCTCAACCAATATGATTGCCTCAACAAGACCAGCATAATGACACTAGTTAGCATGCCAATGTTGACAAAGGAATTTCCCCATGTACTAGATAAAGACCTACAGGTCTCAATGAGGACTGAGACAGGGAGAATCATTTTCCACAAGGACAAGCTTCCAGATAGGTATCCAATCCTAAGAGGCCAACTCTTGACACATGTACATATGAGCAGTACTAAATGGACTCAGTATGTCATATATATGTATATTTATATATATTCATGCATATATATGCAACAATATGGAATAAGAATTGTGAATTTGAGAGGTGTTTGGACAGTCGGGGAATTGGACATAGAAGGAGGGGCTAGAATGATGCAGATACCATGCTCATGCATGAAATTCACAAAATACTTTAAATGTTCTTCATAGACTACAAGTCATGTTAAGAATATGTTCAGAAAACTGCAGCAACTATGACTGGAAAATAAAAGTAAAGGCAATTAAGTAATCAAAACTCTTGAAATATATTTAGGAAAAAATTTGGGCAAGCCAAAAAGCTGGTCTAAGTGTATGGTGTGGTTGGTGCTGATAATGGATACTGTTGGGGCTTTGGGATCTTTAATGATGGCAAGACATGAAGTCATGGCCCCCTAAAACTCTTGGGTCCCACATTTACAGTATCACTGTCTAACCACCATCTTGATCTAGCAAATTCTTCCTATATAATTGGTTCCCGAATACCAGCTCTTGTGGAATTACCATTCAGGGAGTCACATGTAGAGAAACCTGGATTCTATGTCCCTGAAAGAGTGATGTAAGACCAGGCAGATGAAAGTCTAAATGTCAATGCAGCCTAAGCAAAGTCCTCAGTAAATCACACATGTCACCCTAGAGCTGAGATGGTCTTTCAACACTCCCAATGTGATCACATGATCTATCACTGCAGATGGACATGTCTCTGGGTAGTTCCTTTAGCCAAAGGCAGTGGCTAATGAGGACATAGCTGAGAGCTTCAGCTATTCTCTTAGCAGCTGGAGAAATGTGTGCCTTGTTCTAGACAGAGTCAGGGGCTGTATAGTACAGCATTACTAAGTGTTGGAACATTGAGAGACAAAGAGAATGGCTGGATCCCAAAGAAGATAAGCAAGGGTCTTAAATGTCAGTTCATCAGAGAGTTCATTACCAGAAAACAGCCTAGAGACTGGTCCAGGAAGGAGCTTTCTGAGAAACAAGCCTGACTACATGTATATTACATTCGTGACCTGGACAACTTTCTTCAGTCATTTGGGCCTATATATTATACATTTGATAATACATTTAATCAGAAATAGGGGGATATTTCAAAATGTGATGATGAATACAAAATACTATATATTTATGAAGCACATTGGGTATTATCACATACTAAGCTATAGCATTACTTATTAATTAATAAAATAGGATATGCAATAACATTTAAAGAAACAATTAGAAACAAATGCAAAAGAAATATCCTAACAAGCAGATGTATAGATACAAAATAATAGGTGGTATTGGATTATGGATGAAAGGGAATCATTTCTCTAAAAGACAGGTGCCTGATCAAATTAAATTTCATACATGTGAGAATTGTAGTTATAAAATTAACTAATAGACTTTGTAAAATAACATTAATGTATAAAATTAAAATATGGTTTACATTTAGTGTTTATCTATACATAATAATAGTTAAATTAATCCTGTATATAAATGTTATATGTAATTGTGATAAATGTGGAGGCTAGAGAGATGACTTAGTGATTAAGAGTATTTGCTGCACTTTGGTTCACAGCATCTCTGTGAGGATGCTCACAACTGTAAGTCCACTTTCAGTTGACCTAATACCCTGTTCTAGCCTTTACTGGCACATGCACTCATGTGCACCTCCCCCCAGGAAGATATATACATAATTAAAACTCAAAGTAGAGTAATATGAGCAAAGAGTTTGCATAAATGTTCTTTTTATCCCACAAAAAGAATGGCTTTTATATTCTAGCACATGTCTGTAATAGTATATTTGTAATACTAGGTGACTATGCTTTATCCAATAAGATTCAAACAAAAGAAGATAAAGAAATATAAAAGTCTTAAAAATGACACTGAAAATTGTTTCAAACATTTTAAAGAATTCGTTCAGAAACCCTGATTTGTCTTCATATATTTATTCTTATTTAATCACAGAATAATACATGTACAAATATACCAGCAGATTGATCAGTTTCTAGTCTCTTGCCCTTCTCTGCCTTATTTCCTATTATGAACACTGGCCCAGTTTGTTGGAAGATCTATTCTTTTCTCATGTCTCAGCATTTTGATTTGTTGGAAATTTCATTCCCCAACCATTTTTCTCATTGGTGAATTCCCAGTAGCTCTCTCCTCAATTGTAATTGAGTAACAGGTTTCAGGAGCAAGTTTCTAGGGCATACAGTGTGACAAATGGCAGAAACATTGTAGAAAAATAGGGGTATATTATTCAATAACAGCAGAGGTGTTGCGGAATATTTGTTTACACTGTGAAGATGTGTCTTTGCCAAGGCATCTTCTGATTGGCTTAATAAAGAGCTGAATGGCCAGTAGCTAGGCAGGAAGAGGTTAGGCAGGATTTCCAGGGACAGAAAGGACTCTAGGAAGAAGAAAATTGGAGATGCCAACAAGACACAGAGGAAGTCAGACATACAGAATTAAAGAAAGGTAAAAAGCCACGTGGTAAAGTGTAGATTAGTAGAAGCAGGTTAAAATAAGTTATAAGAGCTAGTGGGACAAGCCTAAGCTAAGCCTGTGCTTTCTTAATAGTAAGTCTTTGTGTTGTTATATATGGGCTGGAGGTCCAAAGACAGCTCAACAAAAAAGCTTGCTACACAGATGATCATGAATGATTTATCCAAAATGAGAGAAAGAAATGAATAGCTGAAATGTGGATGTTTGCTTAATTTTGTGGCTGATTAAAATAACTCCTCATGCTAGAGCAAACTGATTTATGACATTTAATTAAGGACAATCCACACATCTTTCCCAATACATAACTAAAGATCCATACCATACCTCCCCATATGCCCAAATCTGCAATCACGCACACACACACACACACACACACACACACGAGAGAGAGAGAAAGAAGAAGAAGAAGAAGAAGAAGAAGAAGAAGAAGAAGAAGAAGAAGAAGAAGAAGAAAAAGAAGAAGAAGAAGAAGAAGAAGAAGAAGAAGAAGAAGAAGAAGAAGAAGAAGAAGAAGAAGAAGAAGAAGAAGAAGGCTTGCTTTCTACTTATTAAACCTGCAATCTTGATTCAAACATAAATTGAATTTCTAAATAAGTAATGATATGATGTGATATGACAAAGACTATTTGTTGGATTTTTCAGTACCATATCTCTATTTTCTCTGAGCATATGATAGACATTATCCTTAGGAATATATATTTATTCATATATATATATATATATATATATATATATATATATATATATATATTGTATATATGTCACTGCAACTCTATTAAAATGGTGTGCTGAACAAGTGACTGATGTTCAGGAGTAATCCTTTGGGAAGTGATCAAAGACAGTACTCATTTATCCACTAAAGAGATTTTAAAAGACAATTATGAAGTATTAAGCATGTTTTGGGTGGGTAATAAATGTGTTATGAATGAGAAACGCTTCCCTACATGCTCATGTATTTGAACACTTGGTCTCCAGTTGATGAGTATAGCTGAGGGTAGAGTACTGGCTCAGGTACTCTCAGATTTCCACCTTGAGATCTACAAAAGCAAGCAAGCAAACAAACAAGCAAGTGCCTGTCAGTTTTATTTTAAGTGCCCACATTTCCAGATCTCTATCACGGTGATGGCTAATGCAAGTCTTTGGAGAAGGGGTGTAAGGAGTGTTTCCACCACTCGGGTCCGAGCCATTCTCTGCTCTGCCCAGCACATCTTCCCATGCAGACAACCACATGTGCCAAAGCTTCAGGGGCTGAGTCATTTCTTCTTGCCCCATCCCATGGACCTGGGCTGACATATACAAGTACGCTATTCTAGAGTGCCTTATCTAAGCCAGTCTGTGGTTAGTGTTGATGTACACACTTCAATACCTCATGCCCCAGCAACTCGGGTTCTAAAAGAAATGACCTGAGAGTGGATTTGTACTTTCCTTCAAAACAATTATGAAGCTGTATCACTTCTATTCCAAACCCCAGTGCCCTGTCTTTAAAAGCAGAAATGTATCTGCCTGTCTCATTCTTGGGAATACTTTCTCTTTGAGCGTTTTCTTAGCACACCTTATTGAGTTTAGAGAACTCTAAAACACTTTCCAACGCACGGTGAGGTTGCTGTTTTCAATGCAGTCAATTCACTTTCTCAGTTTATCCTGGAATTGCTTGTGCACCGTGAGATTCATGTGGGTGCCCCTGTCAACAGCATCAAAAGCAAGATTCTAGGAAATTTATGTCGTACTCTGATGGCTTACTTATTCACAGTCTTGCTTAGGGTTGGATTTGGGCTCCTCTGAAGAAATGCTTCCCTCTCACCAAGGCCTGTTTATTTCTGTAGAATTAAAAGAAAACGACGACCCACTTTCATCTCAGCACACACTCACCCACAGAATTGCTTTCTGTGTACCTGTTTAGTATCAGTCAGACAAGTATTTACACATTTCATGGAAGAAGGGTTGTGGAAATTTATGATTGTGACCTTTAGGTGGAAACTTGATTCAGAAAATAGTGTTTTAATTGATTTGAGCCTGTGAAGTACAATAATTGCTGATATCTTCTGCTGAATGTGTTACTTCACATCGACAGTGCCACTGCCTTTGCAGACATAAACATGACCTGGATGTTAATTCCTGTGCTGGCTAGTTTTTGTGGAATTGACACAAACTAGAGTCATCTGGGAATAGGGAACCCCACTGAGGAATTGGCTCCACCAGACTGGCCTGTGGGTGTGTCTGTGGGAGGGGCATTTTTTCTGAATTGTTTACTGATAATAGAAGCATCCAGGTCCAGCACACTGTGGGCAGTGCCATCTCCAAGCAGGTGGACTTGGACTGTATAGGAACGGCAACTGAGCCAATCAGAGGAAGTAAGACAGGGCGTAGCATTCCTTTGGGGGTTTCTCTTTCAGCTCCTGCCTCTAGGTTCCCACTTACTTTTCTGTCCTGATTTCCCCCTGTGATGGACTGTTATCAGGACACATAAAGCAAATAAACATGTCCCTTTTCAGGTTGCTGTTGGTCAGGGTGGTTTTAACAGCAACAGGCAGGAAACTGGAACAACTCCACCAGAGGAAAGAGCAAGCACTAGATGTTTGCCCTCTCCTGTCATGGAACACCTCTGCAGAGAAGGAACACAGGTGCCACACGGACTTAACCATCTGCGCTGTCACAGTCACTCTTCGGAGCAAATAAACTGAACTAAGAAAGTGAGTGAAAGTTGCAGAACATTTCAGAATACTTCACACCTGAGAAGACAATGGTACTTTTGTTTTCTTTGTTTTCATGACATGGGTCAGAAGAGCTGAAAATAAACATGCTTTTATGATGTTTCACTTCAAGAGCAGGCAACAAAGGAAGATATTTCAGATTTAACTGTCAACTTTCTATTCGGTGACAGAGCCCATTTTTAAAAACATTAAAAAAAATTTCTTCATCCTTGTATAGAAATTATCAAACAAAGAAAAGCTGAAAGCACTTTGACTGCAATCACAATTGAGCATCTATATTGATATAATTAATATTTGGTAAAGTCTATCAACGAAGTTAAGAAGAGGAAATGCTAAATATCAGCTTTTTCATTTGAGGAATTAGATTTTAGGTTAAAAAAAAAAACAATTAACGGAAGCTACTCTTAGAAATCATTAAGAATGTGTAACATACCACTTAGATTCTGAAGCTGTTCTGTGATTTCATAGGTAAAAATCAGGTGGTGTGTGTGTGTGTGTGTGTGTGTGTGTGTGTGTGTGTGTGTGTGTAACAGCAGAGGGGTGCAGAGATCCCTGCAGTGGGCTTTAGCAATAGTTAAAGAGCAGCTCTTCATTGAAGAAATTCTGGCTTTCATCTCTTACCAAACTCCAAGGATGCAGGAATGGATCATGACCAATATGAAAACATGACTGCATGAAGAGTTAGGAGGTGATGTTTAAAAAAAGTGACAAAGTGACTTGGGAGCTGATGAAAACTGCATCTAGCCCATTAATGCTCTTTGTGTCTGTGCAAGACTGTATCTGTGCTGGGGAGATGGTTCCGCAGATTAAGTAAGGCACTTGCTGCCAAGCCCGAGGAGCTGAATTCAATTCCCAGAGCCCACATGGTAGAAATGAGAGAAACGGACTCCCTCAAATTGTCTTCTTACTTCCACTTCTGCACTCTGGCACATGTGTACCCATACAGATGCTCCCCCTATAAATAAATAAGTATAAAAATAACTTTAAAAAGAATGTCTTGTTCAGCTTTAGGTTTGTAAGAGGTCATGCTCTTGGAAAATATTTTGATTAGATTCCAGAACCTCCAAATACTTAATTTTTGAAGTATCCATATTTTTCCCTTAGGAAACACTTGGATTATTTATGACTCAAGAATTATTCATTTCTGAAAAGCCACTCTACCTAAATTCCTGGGACATTGGATCACTGGTGTTGATTCACAGGGCAAAGTTGCAGATTGTAGTTGTTTCTCTTAGTGGCTGCCACATAGCATATGAACCACAAACCTGGTTGTCTTCAGCTCCTATTCTGAAGGCAACAGTGTCTACCCAGAACAACCCACCTCCATGTGCTGTTCATGGCCATATTCACATGCACAACAGTTAGGCCTAGCACATGTTCTCATCATCAGTGACTTAGGGTGGATCTGGGAGATAGAATTCTCTTCTCCTCTTCCCACCCTCCTCTTCCATCCATTAGTTCCTCATCTTGACACATTCGATTTGCATATTGAAGTGCCTCACAGAGCAATGGATCTGGGTGGTGGTACTTCTAATAGCTTTATAAGAAAATTTAAAGACACTGTAACTAAAATACCAAAGCTTTGCCTTGAAGACCAGTTGGTGGATATGGAACTGAATCTTTCAAGTTGTTCTTTACGTGGAAAGCCAAGCCAGTTTTGTAAGAAAGCAGCAGATTAATATCTTGGAAAAGGCTGTCTTAGACTTCACCTCTCGCCTACAGAATTTGGGAGGAGTTGGGACACAAAGGCAATCCATCACTCTTGTAGTTCTGGTCAGAGATGGCGAGCCCCATTCTGAGCCACTGTGCACTTCTTTCATTATGCCATTCACTCTTCTCCCATTCTTTTTGTTGATGGGCTCAGGCAATTCTTCAAGTGTTTGGTCTATTTGATTTCTACCGGCATCAACCTTGCATTTCTCCTGGGACATCTGTGCTTAGGGACTTTAACTCAGAACAAATCATTGACAATGCACACATGCCAAGCTCTCTATAATGTGCACGTGCTCATTGTTTTTTTTACAATATAGAGGACAAGCATGTCTTTATAGTGGTGAACATAAAAGATTCCTCTTGTTCGCTCTCAACTTGCACATATGCTAGGCAGAATCCCCCTGAGTACTGCTTTCCGTACTCAAGCTACAGTTTTGCAAATTTTCATTATTCATGAAATACCCAACGTGCTTTTACTGCTACACAAAGTAGTGATTTTTAGTTATATATGAAGGAATAAAAGAGTGGTAGTGTGACAATATTTAGCATAATTAAAACATACTGTGAAACCTAATGATCAGCCTCCCTATTTCATGAAGGGATAAAGAAGGCATTCATAACACTCTCCCCACAAAGCTCTGATGCCTGGCCTAGAATACAGGCAGGTTCTCATGGATAGCTCTTTGATAGTCTGTGTTTTTCCAATTTATTCCTAAAGTTCCTAAAATTAGGCAAAGATCCAGTAGTCCTGCTGATCATTTGGGCTACTTACAGTTACCATGGACTCAGACAAAAGGAGACTTTCCAGTAAAGATTTGTTTCAGTACAAAGAAACTGTCAGAGATACCAGAATTTTCCATGGGTGCTCAGGTGTTAAAATCTGGCATGGTACTCAGTGGATTTCTTCTTCATTTCTCTGATATGTTTTCCTCACAAAACTATTTACCTACCAAGCTAGGACTAGTAGCCTAGGCCTTTACTCCCAACACTGGGAGATGCACACAGGACAATTCCAAGTCTGAAGCTTATCTAGGACACAGAGGCAGACCCTGTCTTAAAGATTAATGCTTTCAACTCCAGCTCTCACAAGTGTTTGTGTTCTGTTTTTATTTAATACCTGAAATTGGTGAGAAAGAGGTCTGGGAAAGAAATATGTGGCTAGGTCTCTCCAAATGGGCAAAGGATATGAAGATTCGTGTGCCCCGTGTAAATGCTCATCCAAAGGTGGCTTCAGCAGAGGAGGCATTCAGCAATCAAGTAAATGAGATGGCCCATTGTTGTATAATATTATTTTAAGGTGCTACTTTTGTTTATCTTCTGGAACATTTATTTAGTGATGCAAAGATGTGTTACATTCGTTTGATTAAATAAAATTCACCTGCAGTCAGGAGGCTGCATCATCAACTATCAGACAGGAAGTGGTAGGGAGGAACCAGGTAGAGAAGGGCTTACAGCCCATATGTGGACAGTCAGCTTTTTTTCCAACCATTCCTGTCATTGCCCAATGGGCCCATGAACAAAACAGCCATGATGGCAGACATAGAGGTTATACATGAGCTAGACAACATAGTCTTCCACTAGCTGAGGCTGCCCTGTCTACAGCTGCTGCTGAGTGCCAGGTTTTCCAGTAGCAGAGATCAACATTAATCCCCAGATATGGCACCACTTTCTGTGGTGACCAGCTAGTGACCTGGTGGCAGGTTGACTGCATTGTACCACTTCCTCCATGGAAAAAATAACACTTTGTCCTTATTGGAGTAGATATTTATTCTGGCTATGGATTTGTCTTTCCTGCATGGAATGCTTCTACCCAAACCACCACCCATGGATTCACAGAATGCCTTATCCACTGTCATGGTATTTCACATAGTATGCTTTAAGGAATTCAATTGACAGAGAAGTGTGACAGTGGGCCCATGGTCATTATCATGGAATCCACTGGTCTTACCATGTTCCCCACCATCTTGAAACAACTGGCTTGATGGAAAGATGGGATGATCTTTTGAAGATGCAGTTGCAGTACCAATGAAATGGCAGAAGACTGGAGTGCTGGAGCAGGGTTCTTTAGAAGCCTTCATATGCTTTGAAACAGCATCCAATATTAGGTATGGTTTCTCCCATAGCCAGTATCCATAGGTCCAGGAATCAAGGGATAGACAAGGGAATATTTCTAATAACTATAACCCCTAATGACACACTAGGAAAGTTTTTGCTTCTTATTCATACAACCTTAACTTCTACTGGCCTAGAAGTTTTGGTTCCAGAGGAGTGAGCATTCCTGCCAGGAGACATAACAAACATTCCATTGAGTTAGAAGCTCAGACTTCCCCCTTGACATTTTGAGCTTCTAATGCCCTCTAGAAAAGAATACAGTGTTAAGAGGAGTGGTTGAGTCAGATTACTATAGGGAAATTAGATTGATTCTCCATGACAGAGTAAGAAAGATTATATCTAGAGTGCGGGCTATGCTTTAGGGAGTTTCTTGGTGCTACTATGTCCTGTGACTAAAGTCAATGGGAAACTACAACAACCTAACCCAGGAAGGATGACAAAGTATATAGAACTTCCAGGAATGAAGGTATGGGTCACTCCTTCAGAAAAGAGTCAAGACCTGCTGAGATGCTTGCTGAATATGAATGAGATACAGAATGGGTAGTAGAGGAAGGTAGTTAGAAATACCAGTGAAGGCCATGTGAACAGTTGAGAGCAGAAATGAGGATGATAATTGACATGAGTTTCTGCCATATTTTAAAAAAATGTGTTTGTACAGATATTTGTGTTTTCTTTCCTATATTTCTTTATCATCAATTAGAGAATATGAGTGGTTATCATATTTAAATTTGAGATACTAAAAGAATGTCCTTCAAGGGACATTGTTACCTATTCTAAATTCATAATGAGTTTGCAGTTGGTTGTATGAGAGATAGTTATATCATGTTAGGCATAATTATGACCTGGTTAAATATGTTTAGTGCAATTGCAATTGTACGTGGCATAGTTATATCATGTTAGGCGTATTTATGACTTTGTGAAATATATAATACATTTCCAATTACACATGGGACAGTTATACCATGTTAGGCATAATATAAACTGATTATTGTTTTTATTTGGAAATTAAGCATGACATATGGAAATGTGATTGTGTGTCAGGTTAGCAAGGGGTGAACTTGTAATGACTATTCTTTATTGCCAACTTGACTACATCTGTAATTAACTAAAACTTGGCTGAGTAGACCTGCGAGGGATTTTTTCTTAATTAAATCATTCAAAGTGGGAAGACCCACTTTCAGTCTGGATCTTTTGAGGAAGGAAGATCCAACTTTAATCTGGGACACACCACTGTCAGCCTTATATCTAAAGGAAATGGAAGAAGTTAGCATGCTTTCTTTGCCTGCTTGCTTTCATTTTCACTGGCATTAGAGCCTACTTATTCAGGGCTCTGGCATATACTGAAGACCAGTGGAGACATTGTTCTTTGTGAACTGAACAACTGCCAAATTATTGAACTTTCCATTGGTAGATAGACATTGTGGGACTAGCTGGTCCACAGACTGTAAATTATTTTTCCATTCTAATAAATCCCAGTTCTGTTCCTCTCAAGAACCCTAATACACCTGCTAATTCTTTGTTTTTATGAAAGTTGTTGAAATTATACAAAATTGCTTATTAATATCAGAATTAATTTTATGTTTTAATGCACTATTTTGGAACACTAATCACTTTGTGAATTAAACATCTAACACAAAAAAATAATACAAATTCTACAGCTATAAACAATCTGAAATTACACTAATCAGATATGATCTGATGTAAATACATGAAACTGGATGTAGCATTCATATTGTATGCAAAGATTTCTGGTTTTTTGAGAGTAGAAGGGATTTAATGAATGTGGTTTTCATGGCAATGTTTGAAGAGTGTGTGTGTGTGTGTGTGTGTGTGTGTGTGTGTGTGTGTGTGTGAGAGAGAGAGAGAGAGAGAGAGAGAGAGAGAGAGAGAGAGAGAGAGAGAGAGAGAGGGAGAGAGAGAGAGAGAGAGAATGAAAAAGAAAAAAAGATGAGAGAGAATGATCGATAGTGTGAAGTGTAATGGGCAGGCTATCTACCAGGATCCTATTTTTCAATCTTCCAACCTGCCTGTGGATCACCTGGCAGGATGCTAGGTTTGTAGGGTGTGAAGCTGGGAACCATGGCATTTATTCTGATCATTTATCCATCTCCCTTCTCTCAGGGTGAATTTTCTTTGGGGACCTACATTACTCTATTTTTTTGTGGCTGTAATAATATACCCAAGCTAGGTACTTCGTAAGGTTAAAAGGTTTATGTAAATCACGGTTTGGGAAGTTGAAAATCAAGTCTGGGCTGCCTCATCTTCTTGACCTCTTGGAAGAACTACTGGCTACATCAAATCATGAAAACTAGCAGGAAAATGTTCAAAATATGGCAGAAAAAGTGACATAGGAGAGGTCAGAATTACTCCTTTATAAGAACTCTACTCCTATGAGACATAGCCCATTCTGAGAGACCAGCATTAGTTCCTGTTAAGAGTACTCCTATGACCTAGTCACCTCGCCATAGGTCCCTAGGCCCAGATGCTTAAAGATGTTCCACCTCATACTATATTAGGGACTATGCTTCAGCACGTGGACCTTCTAGAGAAACACCACACCCACATCACAGCAGGATCATTATTATTTTATCTTCCCAGTAGTAGTCCTTGGCAAATCCTGTCCAGCGAGTTGTCAAGAATGTCTTTCTAAAGGAGCTGTGCTTCCCTCCCAGGATCAGATTCCTTCAGCAAACATATGCAGCAGTTCCTTCCGTTGGGAAAGGCCATAGACAGGACTGTGTTTCACCTTTTACAATAACAAAGTCAGAGAGGAATGTGCATTCTAGAGTCTTGTTCAATATGGAAACCTTCTCAACCACCTCCTCCATAGTTGTATAATGATGCTGTTCCCACACATCTGTAGATGAGGCCTTGGTTAGAAGCATCTGTGACAAGGTTGTGGGCTTTCCATGAGTTCTACAGAAGTTATAATCATCTGCTTTGGCAGAACTAAAGAGTACCATTCCACAAACCTGAAGGCCATCTTGAGTCACTGAGCAAAGTTGGAAACTCTATGGCCAGTGCAACTATTATTTCCAAGCTCAAGAACACACCTGTAATTCAATATTTCTGACTTACTCCGTAGTGAAGTGATGTGAAAACATTCCATTTCTAAACACGTTTGGCAAATATTGAGACTATTGCTGTTGTATATCATTACCCAAGTTCAATGAGAAATAGTAAGAAAAATTGCTTCTTTTTGAGCTTTTAAGGTTCCTAATATATTTTAGGATGGTTCCAATATACATGTATTTATGTCTAGACATTAACAACTAGAATGTAATTATCATAATATGTATTCTTTGACACCGAAATGTATACTGGTGGGGGGGGGGGGGGTCACTGTATTTTCCTACTAAAATAAAATTGCTTAGAAAATATATTATGGAAAATGTTCCTGGGATTCTGCCTAAGGAAAGCAAAATCCTGACATCAAATTTCCTGAGTTTGTGGAAGTACTTCATTAGCTAGAAACATTATAGTACTTGTGCTTTACTGATTCAAAATCCAAACTTTGAGTCCCCAAGCCAGGTGTGGCCCCAGATTCTTTCTTAATTTCCCACTGCCTCTCACAAGATGGGTCATTTTGCATGCACACATGCACATGCGTGTGCGCGAGTGCGTACAAACACACACACACACACACACACACACACACACACAGAGTCTCACATCTAATCTCTGTGACAATCCCTGCAGCATGGCTCTTTCTGTTTCCTTTCCTCTGTCTCTCAGCACAAATCTGTTCTCACTCTAGTTAGAATCTGTGGGCTTGAGCTGGGAGATAGAGGAGCCAAGAAAAGCATCTTTATCAGGAGAAAGTGGGAGGGGAGGATGGAGAGCCTTCACCGCTTCACTGAGGGGGACATGGCCTCAGCGGAGTCAGTTCTATCAGCATGAGGACCTTCCTTTCTCCTTAAACAAGCACAAACCAGGAGTCACTTTGATTTTACATATTCACGCTGCTTTATTTCTTCTTTTCTCCATTCCGCCTTTCTCCTCTCCTCCAGACAGATTGCAACTTATTTAATGAAAACCTGTGCTGTTGCGAAGTGACATCCCCATGTGGTTTATCACATGGTTTGAGAAACATTTACATCAAAGGTGGAATTTTCCCCAGGTTTTAATTTATATAACTTGTATGACATATTTTTTAAAAAATTTAATGAATGTCATGCCAACGGAATATACAAAGATGTCTTTTAAC